>NC_045171.1:20232533-20337533 GCF_900700415.2 Clupea harengus | reverse complement strand
CACACTCACTTTCATACGCACATATAAACATACCCAGACATACACACATTCACACTCTTGAAACTCTCTTTCTTTCTTACACACACACAGACACACACATACATACACACACAAACACACACACACACACATACACTCACACACACACTACCACATTTGCACACACATACACATGAGCACACACATAAGCACACACTCTTTCTCTGTCTCACCGACACACCCCTACACATACATAAACAAACACAGACTTACACATAAACACAGACACATACATTCCTCTCACATACACACCCATACATTCCTCTCACATACATGTGCGCGCACACACACACACACACACAAAAATAAAAACATACACATACAAACACCTTCTCACGCCCTCACAGTTAGCCACACCCATATATAAAACACACACACACACAGCTCATACACACATGTCAGTCCCATGAACATTTGTAGTTTGTAAATAATAATAGAGAAATCTGTGGGTGGCAGCCATTTTGATTTTTGACAAGTGTTCAGTGAGCACCTCGCTGAGGCATGTTTCCCCCCAGAACCCCGTGGTCCTGTGCTGGCGAGAGCGCAAGCACGAGGGCTGCTTGTGAAAAGAACCTCACATTCCGCCCTGCCAGAAAATCATGAAAAAGAGGCCGAACATGTTTATTCCTCCTTTAAGCTGAGCCACACACACACACACACACACACACACACACACACACCACCCTCCCCTACAGCCTGTGTTGGGAACCTAAAACCCTCACAGATCATTGGATCTTTTTTCTCGAGTATTTTTTGCGGTGGCAGAAGGGAGGCGGGTCCAGGATACGGCGAACACACGCCGCAGCAGAAAGCTGTCCGCTGCTCCTATATGAATGAGCTGACGACACACAGGCTCTACTCGTCGGAGGGCTCGCTGATATTCAGGGATCGACAGAGGGCTCTCCGTTAGCCTGCGGGCTCCTTCAGGTCCGCTAACGGCCCTTTTAATGTATTTTCCTAAGCAGCCAACACAGCAGCACACACACACACACACACCACACACACACACACACGCAGCCGACACAGCAGTAGAGAGTGCGGACGGCCGGGCAAACAGGGCCCTGTTGGTGTTGGCGTGGAGGGCCCGCGGACCCCGACATGAAAGGGCAAACAAATGCTGACCTGCCAATGCAAACACACACACACACACACACACACACACACACACACACCTCACCGCTCTCAGTGTGAGTGGTGGCAAGCATTATGGCAAGGCTGTCTGGCATTCATAGGGGCTTACGGTGGCCTGCTGTGCCACTTTAATTACCGTCCACCTCCCCTTTACACAACATGGAGGTTGTGCTGTGCCACAATGGTGTCGCAGTCCAAAAAGCCCCCCACTTGTGGCTTGGGTGTCTTTAGTTCCTTATGTTCTGACACAAAGTGGTGCGTCAGAGTGGGCACTTGGCAGATAACCATGTCAAGGGCTGGGCTGGGTGAGGTGTTGCCGTGGCGAGGTAATGAGGAGACTGAGGAGAGATGGGGGGGGGGGGGGGGGGTGTATGGAAAGCAGACCTGTTCAACGTGCTGGGAGTCGGCCGTGCGTTTGCACGTTAGCGCTCGGAAAATCAGGCTGCAAGGCCCAGGGATCACAGCTCAGAGGAAGTGAGCTGGTCTACACGTCTGAGTTCAGGCCCACACCAGACACACACACACACACACACATACACACACACACACACACACACACTCAGGACAAACGCTCTCTCTGTCTCTCTCTCTCTCTCTCTCTCTCTCTCTCTCTCTCTCTGTCAGACACATGCCCTCATACGCTACCTGCCACACTAGTAGGCACTCTCTCTCTCACACAAACACTATCTATCTCTCACTCTTTCTCTCTCTCACACACACTCACACACACACACACATAAGACCAAGGTTATAATATTGTTCCATTTTCAAATGTGTTGTTTGTATTGAGTCTGCATGCTTTAGTTTTGTTATTTGTTTTGGTTAGTTTCACCAGTGGTTTCAGTTTAGTTTGTATTTCCTGGACTCATTTCTATTTCATTTTAGTTTGTATAGTTTTGGTTGGAGTCATTTTAGTTGTCAAAACGAATCTGTTTATCATTGAAGATGATGTTGATTGGCTGGGATTGATTATAGTTTGGTTTTAGCCACTATGTTTATTTGCCATTTACAGAGCAGGACACCAGAGATTGTATTTTAGCGCAACCACTGAACAGACAGCTAGAGGACCGTGAGGAGCAATTTGCTGAATTTGATCAAAAGTGTATGCGATGTGAATAGTGCACAACGCCTTTAATACACTTAAGAGTTCCTTTCATTTCTACACCACAGATGCTGTTACCAGAATTTCCCATGCATTTGTTTGTACCACTTTCATATACCACGTTTGCTTCTTCATTTAATAATAAGGCCGCCTTCCATTAGTCAGTGAGTGTAGATCCTGAGACGCTATATTGCCGGCTAGAGCTACACACTGAGTATAGGGTTTTGGGAGTGTGAAACCCGCCCCCTTAAATGGATACGACGGCCACTTTCTTGAATCGATTACGACAATTATTTTTTTGTCTTTTGCTTTTCTTCAGGTCCATTATTTTATTTTATTCAAAACCATTAGTTTACATCTTAGTTTTTGTTTTAGTTAACGATAATAACTCTGACACACACACACACACACACACACACGTGAACGCACACACGCTAACTCACTCAAATTCCCTCTGACAAACACTCTTACCCTCACACTATCCAGCCCCAGGCCCTGTCTGAAAGCTCGCTCTCACTCTCCTGTCCAAACACTCACACACACACACACACACACACATTCAATTACAAATTACCTATGTATGTCAACATCTGAGGGGTGGCATGCTGGGGCACTCAGCCCTGTTTTTTTTCTTCCTCCCGACGGTGAGGAGACGTATGAATACACTCTCTTTACTCTCCTTACTGTGCCCCGAGTCTACACTGTACTGCTGCAGCAACACCTCCACAGGCCTCTCTCTCCCTCTCTCCCTCTTCATCTCTCTCCCTTTCCCTCTCTCTCCCTCTTCATCTCTCCCTCTCCCTCTCTCTCCCTCTTCATCTCTATCCCTCTCCATCTCTCTCTCTCTCACTCTCCCTTTCACTCTCTCACTGTTTGTGTCTCTGTTTGTGTCTCTCAATCCCTCCCTCTCTCTCTCTCTCATACACTTGGCTGTTGGATAAGTTTAATGAGTTTAATGAACCACAATCCCCCCCCCCCCCCAGCCCCCTTGGTGACCTCAGACGCACGTGTCACACAAACACCTCCCCCGGGGGCCGTCGCTGCGGAAACTGAGGTGTCATTGCCGCGTTAAAACAGGAAACCGACACACGGACCCACTCATCCGTCATGTAGGCAGCAGCAAGCGAGAGAGCGAGTGTGCACACACACACACACACACATATACACACAACACACACACACACACACACACACACTCTCGCTTGACTCTTTAAGGCTTATGTCACGGCCGCGAGTGAAGGGTGGTGGAAGTAAAAGAGCGGGTTTGTTTTTCTTTGCCACGTTCGCTCTGTTCGTGCCATGTAGCACAGAGGACTCGGGGGCCCCGGGGGCCGACACGGACAGAGATTAATGGTGGAGCCTCGGCCCTGGAGCGCTCACGCCAGCGGATCTGTTGAAATGTGGACTCAAGGATTTCCAATCTGTTTATTACCAAATACCCTGTAAATGAGAGCACCCCGCGGGTTAGCTTTACTATTAAGGGCGCGATGAGTGAAAATCAAATACTCTGAATTGCCGAGCGGTAAACATGCTGAAAGCGCTTAAGTTGTGAAGTCATTCATTACACAGCCGTCCAGGTTGCAGGGATTATGAGGAGGTGCTAATGGATTAACCTGTGCTCTCATTCTCAGGCCACTCCTGCAAGCTGCTGACCAAGAACATGGGCCTGCTGGTGATCAATGAAGACACACTGGATGTAAGTACTCCATAGATTGCAGGCTAGAAGAGCCACTGTGCACAACTAAGGCCTCATTTATTCCCACTGCCTTTACAAAAGTCTGCCCAGACACCGTGGGTACATTTAGACATTTATTCATCTGAACACGTAATTAAGTACTGATGTTGCTGTATGTCGCAGGCCTAAGTACTGATACTATATGGACTGTATGTAGTATCCCAAAGTACTGATACTACTGTATATGGGCTGTATGTAGCATCCCTAAGTACTGATACTATATGGACTGTATGTAGTATCCCAAAGTACTGATACTACTGTATATGGGCTGTATGTAGCAGGCCTAAGTACTGATACTAAATGTGCTGTATGTAGCAGGCCTAAGTACTGATACTATATGTGCTGTATGAGCAGGCCTAAGTACTGATACTATATGTGCTGTATGAAGCAGGCCTAAGTACTGATACTATATGTGCTGTATGAAGCAGGCCTAAGTACTGATACTATATGTGCTGTATGTAGCAGGCCTAAGTACTGATACTATATGGGCCATATGAAGCAGGCCTAAGTACTGATACTATATGTGCTGTATGTAGCAGGCCTAAGTACTGATACTATATGTGCTGTATGAAGCAGGCCTAAGTACTGATACTATATGTGCTGTATGAAGCAGGCCTAAGTACTGATACTATATGTGCTGTATGTAGCAGTCCTAAGCGGTGAGACTAGATTTAAGCAGCTTGCTGTGCCGTACTCCTGACCTCGTGACCTGGCTTTAACTGAGCCGTACTTCATCCTGAGCACATTTTTCATTCCAGTGCTGGAATCTTTTTTTTCTTTTTCTTTGTAATGCTTGATCTCTCTATCTCTTGTTTTCCCCTCCTCCCTGTGGCATTCTCATATAACCCCAAGCTCTGTTGCCTTTGGTGCCTTCTGTGCCTTTGGTAACGGCTGCACAGATGCTGTTTCGGACACATCCTGGAGGAGTGGAGAGAAAGAGGGGTGGAGAGTGGGAGAGTGGGGATGGAAAAATAGAGTGTAAGAGTCTGAAAAAGAGAAAGAGAGGGAGAGAGTGGGGATGGGAAGAGAGAGTGTAAGAATCAGAGAAGGAGAGAGAGAGAGGGAGAGAAAGAGAGGGAGAGAGAGAGAGAAGGAGGGAGGAAGGGAGGGAGAGAGAGAGAGGGAGAGAGAGAAGGAGGGAGCGAGAGAGAGGGAGAGCAGGGATGGAATAAGAGAAAGGAGAAAGGAGAGGGGAGGGGATAAAAAGAAAGGTTGTCATGGTGAAGCTGGGCTAGTTGATAGGGCCTGAGGGAGGGAAAGCGGATCCTTGCGGCGGGGCTTCACCACAGAGCGCCTCTCAGTAAGATGGAGGGTCGGGCCGCGTGTGGAGAGTAGGGGCCACGGACCCTCCAGATGACCCCCATTAGCTGCCCCGTCACACCCATACCCCCCCCCCCCCCCCCACCCCCCACCCCAACCCACACACACACACACACACATACAACTTTTATACTGGGGGGGTATGTAGCTCCTGCAGGGAGAGGGTTGTCTGTTGTCAATCGACTGAAGAGGGCCCTGCTGCCTGCGGGGAAACATCAGAGAGACATCCCTCTCTCCCTCTCACTCCCTCTCTTTCTCTCTCTCCCTCTCTCCCTCTCACTCACTCTCTCTCACTCTCTCACTCTCTCACTCTCTCTCTCTCACACACACACAAGACACACTCACACTGCATGGAACCCCTGACCGTGCAGTGTGTCCCGTCGCGAATGGGTGGGTTCGGAGAGGAGGCAATAGAGGATTGTGGTGTTTGTTTGGGGGGGGGGGGGGGGGTGGTGGTGTTAGGAGGAAGTGAGGGGGTGCATGTGTGGCGTGGTGTTGAAGGACGCGTCTCAGTCTGTCAAACAGCCATTTAGCATGATGAATGAACCGCGGGCTAAGAGGCGAAGGCGCACGCGGGAAAGCATTCGGCCACACTGTTTGAAATGTGGCACGTCAGCCCCCCCGGGCCCGGGCCCGCTTCGAGGCCCGCTTACACAACGCTGTTTGTAAAAACACCAGAGGAATTCGCACTGACACGCAGACGGACCAGAACCCCTTTGCCACGGGGAGCAGAGGTTCCCTCTCTTCTCGCCCTATGAAAATCAACTGCTGGGCTGTGAAGATGAGGCCCACAAGGCTGTCCTTGTCGCTATTAAGACATAGAAGAGGAACAGGCGGTGTTTCGATGAAGATTGTTGCGCACAGCCCCAAAGTGTTTTTACATACGTGATCCACATTTTTACTGACCTCGTGTGTTGAGATTGTAGGGTATTCATACTGAGGTTCATACCTGTAACAGTGTGATCCATTTTGATGTTCATAAAATAACTACTGAATAAGCATAATGACTAATTGTAAATAAGTCCAAAGAAGTCCTGCAACATGTTTCTGCGATTTGGGAATACAATGCTAGATCAGCAATTCACGACGATGTACATTTTCTTATTTACCGTATAAATTGCTCTGAAAAAGAGTAAAGAAAAAAAAGCCTTGCTGTTCAATTGAAATGTATTTCTTCTGGCCTCCTGGTGGCGCTATAACGATTAGTAGGATTGTAATTTTAAATGAATACCCAAGAATTGATCTTTGTTTTGTGGACCTCAAAGCCCTGATGACATGGGATCTGAAATCAGCCCACAGCTGCCGAAAATGATTGCCAACGAAAGTCTAACATTAAACAAAAAGAGTGAGAGAAAGAGAGAGGCAGCCAACAACTAACATAGCTAAACTTCATAATTTACAGTCCATGGAAGCCATGTGTTATAGTTTTGCAGACTAAATATCTAAATACAATTTCTAAATATCTATCTAACGTAATCTCATCACTTGACATATTATGGTTACTTGATGCGGTCATAGACGATGACATCATTTTAGAAGTAGGTACTGGCACCTGACGGACACCATGCCTTCTCCTGCATGCATGGAGAGACAGGGGTGAGGGAAGGGTTGTTTGCACCCTGCAACCTCACTGCTAGATGTCACTAAATCCTACACACTGCACCATTAATGTCCCACTCGTTTGGTGTGAGTGGTGTGTGATGGATTGACAACCATGAAGTTAGCTTGGTATTAGAGATTCGCTTGACATCCACGACATAGGTGGATCTATAACTGTTATGTCATTCAAAGTGAAATGAGCTATTTATTTTTGTATTCTGCCTCGTATTCAGTTGTGAAATTGGAGGCCTAGTGTTTGAACACGATACTTAAGGCATATTGTTGCTTAAAACTGTTTATTCTGTCGTTCATCTTGCACGTGAGTAGCATATCGGCAAAGTAAGGCCAGGAATGGACAAAAAAATTATAATAATCTTGTTTTCTTTAAACAATTGTATATGATTACTCATGATTAGGCTTCTGTTCTGAATATTGACAAGAAATTGTGATTTTGGAATAGAGTTCAAACCAAGGCATGACATTTTATTTCAACTACTTTCAACACTTTGCTATGCATGAAATTACTATATAAGTATGGTTCTCAGAAATGTGAGCATAAAACTTCAAAAATGAGTGCTCTTATGTCTCCATTGCATGAACACACACACACACACAAATACTATTACAAACTATATTTAAATATTTAAAAACAAAAATACTTATATACTGTACATAATCTGTCTGATGTCTGTGATTTTTATCTCTCATTAATATGTTTTTTAAGTAAAGGCCTATGTGGAGTTTAAGTGGGTTTGAAAGAGAAACAAAACCACAAAAATTAGCAAAAACGCAAAATGCTAGAAATCACCACCACAAAATAATTTTGATTACAAAAAAAATCACAAACAACATTGCAAAGTCCTGGAGGGACTGTAATATGATATCAAAAGCAGAGTTCATTTTAACACAGGAGATGCATGAGAGAAGTGCATGAAGTGATTCATCTTCCAAGAAAAAAGAGAGAGAGAGAGAGAATGATTAAAAGCACACCTCTTCTCTCCCCGGTCCTTGATAACCCAAGCATTGTGTGGATGCAGACACGTGCACCATGCGTGACTGTGCGCTACGCCTGTCCACGCTTTGCAAAAGAAGGCTCGCCTGAACTTGAGAAACTTCAGTGCAGTTTGTGAGACCAAGGAGATGAATGACTCGAGCAGACACAACATTCTAAAATCTACCAGCCACAATCATTTTTCACTAGCCACCATTTCGTAATAGCACATTTGTGTGTAACTAACTTTTCTATAACGCGTCTTGCTTGAAAAAAAAAAAAAGAGTAATGTACTCATGGCTATCTTTTTTCCCTCCCTCACACCAACACACACACACACACACACACACACACACACTTTAAATGCACAGAAACAGAACTTTAACTGTCTTCTTAAAATCAAACTTGAACAAACTCAGAAACAAACAAACTTGAACAAACTCCCTCGCTTCAAAATCCCTCTTCATCAGAATCTGAATGAGATTTTTCTCAGGAGCCGACTTTCTTTGTATGACGCAGATCACCTCCTTGTGGCACCTGGAGACTTTGTGGTCCTTGATGGCCTCCCGTTTAAAATGTTTGGTGCCCACAATAAAGCTATTTGTCTTGCTGCTGGGGAGCAAAACACTGACTGACTATAGCCTACTCTCATCGAAAACTAGTCACATAATTCACATAAGTCACATAATTCTCCACTCCATTCTCCATTCTCCACTTCTCATTGAAAAATCACCTTGAGTTATCTACTCTTGCGTAGGCGCACTCACATCAGCCGCTGCCTCTAGACCCGCGATGTAAAGTCGCGTTGTTGTTAAAATAGGCCGTCAGATTAGGCTACTCAAACTTTGTAAATGACTGAACGATTGACTGAGAAGGAAGCACTCTCCAGCTTGGAATGTTATGTCCAATCAAATTTGTGTTTAGGTAGGCTGCCTAACAATTGAGTGTTGTGTGTGTGTGTGTGTGAGAGAGAGAGAGAGAGAGAGAGAGAGAGAGGGCGAGAGTCTTGCTTTTTTGACATTTGTGCTATTTCCGACGCATGTGTAGCCATAGAGTTTGTGAGTGCACAAGTGTGTGTGCCCTGTCCTTAAAGTGTTCCGGGTGTTTAGAATGAGCTCTCTCTCCTACTTGAGACCAGACCATCTTTGAGTGCCTAAATCTCATCAATTCTAACCTGGAGATAACACCATTCCACAGAGTCTCATTAACAGAGGTCTAAAAAAGCCTGTTGTCTCTGTGGATTCACGGATGTATATGCTAATAGATGGCCACAAAGCATTCTTAATGCAAACACTGTTCAGTCCCCATGCCTGGTTTTTCTGCTGTAGCCATAACATGAAGGCTTTAGACGGCGACGCTTCGGCATGGAGGCAGACAGTCACAAGTGGGTTCGGTGCTAAACGGACGTCCCATTCAGGCAAATGTACATGCTCTTTAATGCTTATCTTACACGCTCTTTAATGCTTATCTTACACGCTCTTGAATGCTTATCTTACACGCTCTTTAATCTGATTTTTGATTACTTATGGAGCCATTGTGTTACTTTCAACATTCAGGTTTTGCATTTGAAAGCACATGTAGAAGTGGTGCACATATGCACTCACACTCAGTGTGCTCCCTCTCTCTCACACACACACACACACACACACACACACACACACACACACACACACGTGCGTTAGTTTATGGCCCCCTTCAGGGATGACCACGCTCTTATGGAGGAGTCCTCACAGCTGCACTCCTCTGTGACTCTTCACTCATTCCATTTCCACCATCTCTCTCTCTCTTTTCTTCAATTTCTCTCTCTCTTTCTCTATCTCTCTCTTTCCTTCAATTTCTCTCTCTCTTTCTCTCACTCTCTTTTTCCTTCAATTTCTCTCTCTCTTTCTCCATCTCTCTCTCTCACACTCACTCTCACTCACACTCTATTTCCTTCAATTTCTCTATTTCTCTCTCTCTTTCTCATTCTCTCTCCCATTGTCTCTGTCTCTCACTCTCTCTCTCACTCTATTTCTCTTTCTTTCTCTCTCTCTCTCCCTCTCACTTTTTCTCCCGCACACTCTTCCTCCCCCACCCTCTCTCTCCCTCTTTCCCCTGTATGAAACCTGAGTCTCCTCTGTCCAAATATTTCCTTTGAGCTTGGATTTCAGAGCTTTGTTATGCCAGGAGAGGGTTACCGAGTCCCTGAGGTGCAATCTCACTGCCCCAAGGCATCTGTTCTGCACCCCCTTCATCTCTTCTATTGCCCCCTGTACCCCAACCCCCCCACCCCATCACCCCCACCTGGGGCCTTTCAGGGCCATTGGCTGACGGTCACTGCTGGAGAAAGCCGTCTGCTGAAGCCGTTAGGTGTAGCGCTGTTGCCGGGGCTACAGTGGGGGCCCCCTCGGTTTAGCGGCACGGGCCCCGTCGTGGTCTTGTAACCGGCGGTGTTCATTTTCACACATGTGGACACAGTCACCTTTTCCACTAGCCACCCGCTGACTAGCGCTCACCGCTCTCCGAGTGCTTCAGTCTCTTTGATGTGCGCCCGTGTCAGTGGCTTAGTGTGGAGCTGCTGTGGCCTTATCATTGACACTCGCCTGTGTGGCGGCACAGGATGCTGTAGTATCTCTTCATCTATCATTTTGAGCCTTGCCTTTGGTGTGTAAACACGTCCTGTGAAACGGCACCTTTTGTACATCGGCACGTAGCAACACAAGGCACAACATGGCCAACAACCTCTGCACAGGAGGCTATGATAACATTACACCCTTAAATGGTTATTCTAAGAGCAGCTTTCTTAACCTTTTTTATTCCCTAATGCGAACTAATGTAAGGAGAAACACGGAAACCAACCTCTTCAGCACCAGTGGCGTTTCCGCAAGCAATGTGCCTACTCAAAACAGGAACTCAACCTCTGCCCCACTGAAAAAGAGGGAACCCCAGTTAGTTCCTCCTCTCCCCACATCTGTCCTCTGAGAAGGCCAATCATCACTCAAACACAGGTTCAAACCCCAGTAGCGTGTCAAAGGTCACACCACAGAATCCTCCCGTGTGACCCCAGAACCTAGGCTCCCACGGTTACTTTCAGCGGTACAGTAGAGGCCGAGGCCGTAGAAGCTGCAGTAGACGTAGCGGCGCTCCATCTAGGCGCAGCCTTCCTGTTTTCCCAAGATTCTTTTCTCTCGCTCTCGCTCTCGACTGAGAGCCTCTTGTCGTTCCAACAGATGAAGAGAGCGGGCGGGAATCATGTGACTCTTTTTATGGGAAATTAAATGGAGTGCAACACTCTCCCAAACCAAATACGGCCCCATGCCCGCACACACCCCCCTCTACTCCCTCCGCAGCAACAGGCAAAACTCAACTCAGTGGTTCTGCTGAAAGAATAATTGTTGTTAAAACCAACAGAAAAATGGTTGAGCCGAGTGTCTTTTAAAAAGAAAAAAAAAAGAAGAAGAAAAAGAAAATACTTTTTCGACTAAATAGCAAGTCAGTATCGATTAAAATTCTTCCAGGTTTAATCACCTAATAGTGAGACATTTACCCGACTTCCAGTTTGAAACAGAATTGAGCTGGCGGTGGACATTCCTTAAAAATGGCCCTTAAACCCAGATGAACGTGCTCAGATACCGAGAACCAAGAAAAAATGTGCAGCCGTGCAAGAAAAAAGGAGAGGAAAGCAAAGGAAAAATCACACGGCACTAAAGCTGCCTTTCTTGCCCTCCCTCTGCCGTGCTCACCTGTCCTCACCCAGTCAGGAGAGACTTGAGCAGGTCTCCTTATTCAACCCAACCATCAAGCACGGCTGACGGCAGCTGTTGGTGTTGTAATGAGGCGTGGCATGAGTATGTTTTCGATGCATTTTGCGCTTGTTTCCCAGCCTGATGATAATGGTATCAATAATAATCTGTGGTGGAAGTGGGCCTGCAGGCGTAACCAGATGTAAAGGGCTGGCTTTGCTCAGGCCATGTTGTATAACAGCCTGTGGTCCACTTTATTTTTCCAATCAGTCCTCTTACTCCCCTTCTCTAGAATGGGGGCGATTTTGAGCGTTCGCTGTTGTGGTGTTTAAACACCGTCCTAAAGAATGCTGATCAAAAAAAGCAGTCATTACTCGTGATTATGGGAAGGTTTCTTGTGGTTTATTTGAATTATATTACTTACCTATACTTGCAATATTTATACTAACATTGCTTACTTGCACTTAATATACTTACATATATTTACTTTCCTATTTAACATATCTTACTATGGATTTTTCCCTATTGTGTAATTTTAAAAACACAAATACTTGTTTTTGGTCTTTATGGGGACTTTCCACTTATCGTTTTAAATAATTGTTTCCTAGGACACCAGAGAGACGCTGAGCCATCACTGTAGCATGCTGGGAGACGCGCTGCACAAAGAGAACGACTTTGCCCTCATCATCGACGGCAAGACGCTCAAGTACGCCCTCACCTTCGGAGCGCGCCAGTACTTCCTGGACCTGGCCCTGTCCTGCAAGGCCGTCATATGCTGCAGGTGAGGCCACTGCACCGACGGACGATTGCAGCGCTTTCTCTAGTCGATTGCTTGATCTTCATCCAGACTCTGTCTGGAAGCCATGCAGAGATAATTGTAACCAAATATAGGCCTGTGCAGTTTTACTGAATGAATATCAAGCAACCAGGAGCCCTCCGCAGAGAGGGGGGGGACTATATATGGAAAGTCTGAACGGGAAAGAGCTGGAAGTAAATGAAAACTCTGTGGAATAATCCTGGGGGCTGGTGCACCATTACAGGGAACCATCGGCTGAATATTTTCAGAGCAAATTACCCCCGCTGTAGGTCAGAGCCCTGACGATAAACACAGCAACGTCTGCGTGATGGAGTGTTAATGAGGGGCTGCGCCTTACTACAGAGGTTACACACACACACGTGCACACACTCACACACACATGTGCACACACGTACACACACACGCGGCCTCAAGCAAACTCGAGCACAAGGCCACGTCCTCTCCTCTCCTTGTGCGGGGCCAGTGTTGTGAGGACGGCATTCAGGTGCCCAAACAGAGCCAAGCAGGCACAGCCCTGCATAAGATCAGAGTCATGTCTGCGGGAAACAGCAGCAGGCTCACTACAGGTGCCACTACAGGGCCACGGTGCAGTGCATGACCTCAGGCTCCGTCTGGCTTCTCTTACGGCTGTCACACACACACACACACATAGACACAGACACACATAGACACACACACGCACACACACACACATAGACACACACACACACACACACACACACACACACACACACATAGACACACAGGCGCACCTAGACCCACGCATACACACACACACACACACTCACTCTCACACACACACACACACACAGGCTGCCATCAGATGTGAGCCAGGCCTTTACTGTGCTGGAGCAGCCTTCTCCCTATAAATATGATAAATATGGCATGAGAAAAATAAGTTCTAGAAAAAGAGAAGGGTAGGTGCACCAAGCACGTGTGGCTGGGGGGGGGGGGGTGGAGGAGGCTGTGGGCCGTCACACAGGAATCAGAGCGCTGAGATCACCAGCCGGAGAAAGAAAGAGATGAAGGGAAGGGAAAGAAGAGAAAGAAAGAAGGGAGAAAGAGAAAAGGAGAGAGGTAGAGAGAAGGGAAGTGGCTGTCGTCTGGTATTAGGCGTAAGAAAAATGGCTCCAAATCCTCTGATGATGTACGGTCTGTGCCTGCGGTCAGTTGTTGTGTGTTCAATCCTGCTTCCTGTCTTTGCTGAAAACACGCCATTCTTCTGGCACAGGGGGGCCAGGCGGGGGGCCAGGGGCTTTAGCCTCCTCTATAAAACACAGGTTTCTGGGCAGAGAGGGGGTAGAGTCTGCACTATGGTTCTCTCTTTGCTTCTGTTTCGATTTCATGCAAACTTAAAGGCATTTTGAGAAATAGGTAGCCATGTTTGCTGTCATACACAAGTGAAACTCCGCCGTCCAAGACTGTTTTGTGGAACCACTGTGTGTTTGGGCTTTTGTCAAAAGTGCGTTCCCAATGGACTCTTATAAATGGATGAGACACAATATAGAAACAATACATCTGTGTTCAAATCCCAAATAATGCAGCTGAGAGCAGGCTTGACCTCATGTTGGTATTTGCTAACTAAACATATCTTTTGCAATACTTAGATTCACAAACATTTACTACCGAAAGATTTGATTTGTTTATATCCTTCTTCAAGAGTATTTCTGTGAGACCAATTGCCTGTTTAAAAAAAGCTTGACAGCTGGGCTTTTCCTTCTGTCTGTCCTGCAGGGTGTCTCCTCTGCAGAAGTCAGAGGTGGTGGAGATGGTGAAGAAGCAGGTGCGCGTGATCACGCTGGCCATCGGGGACGGCGCCAACGACGTGGGCATGATCCAGACCGCCCACGTGGGCGTGGGCATCTCGGGCAACGAGGGCCTGCAAGCCGCCAACTCCTCTGACTACTCCATCGCGCAGGTGAGCCATGACGAGGGGCAGGGCAGGGCAGGGAGGACAAAGGTCAAAGTTCAAAGGTCGGGGCAGGCACAGCAGGTGAAGAGCATTTGTGTTAAGGGACATCACAGGGATCTTAGGTTACCTTCTCCAGGACAAATCCATTGCAGTTCGACTCAGGGCAATGGACTATTGTCCCGTGCACTCTCTCTCCCCCTACCAATAAGTAATTGAGTGAACCCGATCCTCTCCCATTTATGTAAACTTAATTTAAAAAGGCCACGTTTTGTAATCCCCTATCTTTGTTACGGGTGTCATAGTTGAGATGCTTCTCAAGTAGAGCTTATTGTGTTTGTAATTGAAGTCGAGCATCCTCCCGCCATACATGGGGAGGCGGATTCCTACTCTGCACCCGAGTGTGTCTCCTTTACCTTTTGTGTGTGTGCGTGTGTGTGTGTGTGTGTGTGTGTGTGTCTTTATGTCTGTGTTGGATTGTAGAACTGCTTAAATATGTTGGACTATTCAGAACATTTCAGAAACCTGATTTGTAATGGGGTATCAAATAAAGCATGTTGTGTGTTCCTGGCGCACCGATCCTCTCTTGACTGATGCAGTGAGAGCTACAGGCTGTGTGCAGTCTCTGCCGTGTTGCATCAGATTTCGCTCAAAAGGATCCTGTCTTGCCTTAAGTGCCCCTGCAGCGAGTGTGATATTTAAGAAGTGACTCAGGCAAGGGAGGAGGGCGGGCGGTTGGATGGATGGGTGCTCTTTTTTTCCCCTCCCCTTCTTCTTCTTCTTCTTCTTTCTCTTTTTTCTTATCCTTCCATCATTAATCAGACGTGAAGTGTGCGGGTCGCGGTGCGATCAAATTAACGTTACATTATACCCTGACCAGACAGAAATGAGGAAGCGCCGTCCGCACCGGTAACGAGAGCGGAGTGAACGAGTGAAAGTCAAGTCATCCGGCTGCCGAAGACAAATACCTCTTTAGCATCTTCATGAAAGACACATTATTTAAAAATTACATTTGAATCAGCCTTCAAAGGTGCCTTGCTTTTTTCCCCCTCCTCAACAGGGTGACTGACTTACAAAGCACACATTTCTGCCTGTCGGTCAGACATTGTGAATTTTGGAAACGGGGGTGGGGTGGCGGAGTGTGTTTGTGTGTGTGTGTGTGTGTGTGTGTGTGTGTGCAGCAGTGATGGGGCTCTGAGTGATGGGGCTTCAGCTCCATCCCGGGCTTCCCAGAAACTCAGCAGAATGTGAGCGGGGAGCGTCCCTCACCCCGCACCCCGCACCCCGCACCCCTCACCCCGCACCCCGCACCCCGCACCCCTCACCCCGCACCCCGCGCCCCTCACCCCGCACCCCGCGCCTCAGCTCCCCGGCTCCACTGCTGCCTGTCTGTCAGCGGCTCCTGAAACCCTCCTCACTCGCTCCTCACTTTTAAAGCAGCGACCATCACACCCCCCACACACACACAACTACTGCCCCACTTCCTCTCACACACACACACACACACACACACACACACACATAGAAATACACACAACTACTGCCCCACTTCCTCTCTCACACACACACACACACACACACACACACATAGAAATACACGCAACTGCTGCACCACTTTCTTACACACATACAGACATTCAGACACACACAAACACACACTTACACTTACACACAGACCGATGCACATACATGCATATCTTTAGACACAGACCCAAATAAATACACGCTTGCATACACACACACACACACACACACACACACACACATACACACACTCTCCTTGCCACTGACCTGTTGTAACTGACCCTTTGTTTACCTTAAGGCATGTAAGGCATGTTTACCTCAGCTTGACATCTGTGTTGTGCTAAGAGAACAGCACCAAGTTACCCTGTCCATCAATCACACCAGCAGACGAATGACTAACACCCCAGTGCCTTCATAGCCACAACCTCCATAGACACTACAGCTTCTCGGTTACATGTTCTGTGTTCCGTTTCTGGTTGCCAGGGGAGACCTCTCCCTCTGTCTATCATAGACATTCCATGGTGCACCTGTGTTGTTTTTTCAGAGCGGATTGCACAGTGGAATATGAAGTACCGCTGGCCATAAATAGAGGGATCATCAGCATCCCACTCATCCCCTATGAGTCTCCTCCCTTCACCCCGACCGATTCCCCAGTTCCACTGAGAGAGATTAAGAATGCCTCATTCTCTTCCTCTCCCCCTTTCAACAAACCCCCCAGCAAACTCAAAAGTTCAGTTTAGAGTATTGCAAAATCCCTCCACAGAACATGCCAAGAATGTGTCCGCTCAGCATAACGCTGCCTCTGCCTCGTCCTCCCCTGCGACTTCCGCTCTACCAGTTTCCTGCCGTCAAGACTGTCCCGTAGTTTTAATCAGACAGCTAGAGCCCCCAAGGACCATTTTGTGGGTTTGTTTATCTGCATTTGCTTTTGGAAGCAGCGATTTATTTTTGTATTTATTTATTTTCCGATCGCACTCCCTCTGTCGTTGTTATCCTCTCCGCCCGTCTCGCTTATCTGTGCCTCTCCTCGCCTTCCTCCCCAGTTCAAGTACTTGAAGAACCTCCTGCTTGTCCACGGGGCCTGGAACTACAACCGCGTGTCCAAGTGCATCCTCTACTGCTTCTACAAGAACATCGTCCTGTACATCATAGAGGTGAGTCCAGTTGGCACTACACTATCAGTTTGTGTGCGCTGTATGAGAGTGGATGTATGATGTATGTTGGTTTTATGTAGTCTCTTTGCAAGCTTGTCATAGCATTGTTAATTCACTCATGTGGTCATTAGACAGTAATTGGTTACTATTTGGACAGGTATGGATTAGGATTAGGATTTCATCACGTCACAGCAGTGTGTGCGACGCAACTTTCCAGATGCTAATATTGTAGTCCTGTAGTGAGTCTGAACTGTGGATGGTTTTAAGGCAACAAGAAGTTGCTAATCTTGTTTGATTAGCCAATCATACACTGATGCTCCAGAAATCTTGACGAACGCCCTCCGGTTCTCTGGCACCATACGGAAGGAGACTTTGAGCCGGAAAGCTGCCAAAACGCACCAGACTCCCAGCAGGGAGGCCATCCATCACCGACGGCATTTTGACAGAAGCCAGGCGGTGCACTGATAGTGGCCTCAGAGGTACGAACAAGACGAGCCCTGACAAGTGAAAGGGTTCTGGCTATCTGCGGCAGCGTTATCGGCGCAGGGTGCGTGGCGGGACGTTTTGATCTGCCGCCGGCTCAAACGCACTTGGCCGGGGGAAGTGACATCGCAGGAATGGCTCTGTGGTTTTTCTCCGAACAGCTAAAAGGGTCAAAATGCCAACTCATCAGATTTGTTGAGAGATTTGTGGCCCATCTCCTACAGTTGAAATTAAACTCTTTTTTTTACGATCGTGATTTACAGCAGTCCGTCTTACTAGCTGCCTATGTAAACATAATGAAGTTTCCCTCCGAGTTTAAATTTAGCACATTGCAAACAGCTAACTCCACACTCCCTCCTAAATATACCTCTATGTTCTGCTTGTTCATCATACTGAGAGATACGGCATGCATCTGTCATCAAGACTTCTAAATCAGTCCAGTTAGAGACGCAGAGACTGGAGGCAGCCAGGCTCTCTCCACTCTCTCTCGTCTACGACATCTCTCCGGTTGTTGACCGTCTGGCCATCAGGGCCAAAGGTAGACCTTGTGAATTACATGCAGGCGGCCCACCTTCACACAGACACACACACACACACACACACACACACACACACACACACACACACACACAGACACACACACCCGCTTCATGCCCCCTTAACCCCCACCCACTCTGGAGTTAGACATCACCCAGCCTCTGCCACCCTGTCTCTGTGGTTTGGGACGCCTATGGGGGATGGTGGTGACTCTGGTGGTGGAGGGGGGGTGAAGGATCAGCCAGATGTCATGAACACGTCACGGCTGTCAGAGTAGCGTGATGTGCTGTTTGCTCGTCAGAGGGCTCGCATTCAGATCATAAAGCTCAACGTCCCTACAAGAAATATGAGCCCTACCCTTAAAAAAATCTTCTGTGTTTGTATGTGTGCCACTTGACCTATGAACTGCCCCCCTCCCCCCTCTCCCGTTGCGCTCTCATGTCTGTCTTTCTTCCCCCTGATTTTGTTTTATGTACTGCGGTAAATCTCCTCAAAGCCCCTCAGACTCCAGCCATGTCCTCTCCTATGACTGCCCCACACTACGAAAGCAACAGGCTGAAAATGAATGATGAGTTTTCAGACGACAAGGCTTGTTTGGGTTGTAATGCTGTAATGTGTCAGGCTGGGCCCTTTATCTCAGGCTTTGGTTTCGTTTCTTCTTTTGTGTGTGTGTGTGTGTGTGTGTGTGTGTGTGTGTGTGTGTGTGTGTGTGTGTCTGTGTGTCTGTGTCTGTGTCTGTGTCTGTGTCTGTGTCTGTGTCTGTGTGTGTGTGTGTGTGTGTGTGTGTGTGTCTGTGTCTGTGTCTGTGTGTCTGTGTGTGTGTTGGGGGGGGGGGGGGTCACTTGCATTTTTAGTGGCATTATGTAGGAATTCTTTCAGATGGCACACCCCATATATCTAGCATTATGTGGGGAAATGTCTTCAGTGCTGTAATTCAGTGTCAGAGGTGGTAACAACACACTAGATTAGGTTATTTCACTGCCGCTGTGGCCAATCAAGGCTGTGCAGCTGCTGCAGGTTTTCTCTCCCAATCTTTCCTCTGCGATACAGACACGGAAACAGAAGCATACTAGCTTTTTTTTTTTTTGTCGGACCCGACCTGTAGTGTTAGGTCTCTCGCCTCCTTTCTTTCTCTTCACAAAAGGAAGCATGTTAGAGCTGCAGCTGTTCCACAACTTTGATATGCTACAGAGTATTACTTGCGTCTCTCTCTCTCTCTCTCTCTCTCTCTCTCTCTCTCGCCCGGAGCCCTCTCTCGCACATTCAGCGGATACGACTCCAAATCCGAAGCCTTCATTTTTTTTTTTTTTTCTTTCCCCAGCGGGACACACAGAGCGGGCTACGGCGCTCTGTGAAAGCCGATCTCCTCCCAAACACACCTTTTGTTACGAGGAAAGAAAGTGCACCTCCCCTCAGGCCTCCCGCAGGGGTCTGAAGCACATAATAGGGCATGGGCCCTGCTGTGTCCCTGCCTGCTGCTGCTGCTGCTGCTGGATCCAACACCTCCATTTTGTGAGGCCCTGACATCCGAGATGCCTGTCTCCCAAGGGAAGGCTAAAAGTTACATTTGTTGCACTAATAGGTTTACCTCAGTTTATGCGTCTTGGGGGATTTTTGTTGCTTTTTTTTTTTTTTTTTTTTTTGTAAACAGCTCAGAGAGGTTTCAGTCCCACACAAGAACTGTGGCCCTTTCAAAAGAACGTTCGACCTCTGCATGGCACATGCTTTGTGTGAGTAGTCTCTTTGACTGTTCTTGAAAAGGAAAAGGGCCTGTATCCTTCGGCCAAAAGTCTTACATAAACAGTTACAATGACTTGGCCTCTACCATATATTGTGATATACTGTTGTAGAATGTAGGTCTTTCAAATTGTGGTTAGGGATTGATGTTGCCTTAT
The DNA here is from genome assembly GCF_900700415.2 of Clupea harengus. Lineage (NCBI taxonomy): Eukaryota > Metazoa > Chordata > Actinopteri > Clupeiformes > Clupeidae > Clupea > Clupea harengus. The sequence continues at coordinate 20,317,575 of NC_045171.1, read as the reverse complement.
CATTTCATCAGGGTTCACTCTCTGTGTGAGAAACATGCCAGTATTTTGGCAGTATGAAGCTGTCCCTCACCTCTTCACCATTGCTGACATGAGCGTATGTAGTAATCACCTCTGATTGCAGTCATTTTCACTCCGTCATGCACATTTAAGTGAATTATGTGTCATTACACCAATATGCCATACGCTCTTGTAGTATAGTAAAATTATACCTAAATTGCTTGGCAAATACAGAAAGCTCAGGCATTGCGTTACGAAAGAGGCTTTAGTGTTCAGCTTGACCACATCTGTCACCAGACGCCTGGTCCGCCGCTGTAATTCTGACCTTTTTATTAGCAATCCACGAGATGTCTTCCTCTAGCACTCGCCAGAGTCGTATCCCGTCGCTAAAAGCCGCGACATGCGATATTTAACGCCAATGCCACGGTCTCCCCTCCTGCTGGGTGCCAAAGCCCTGTTGTCTGGGAAAAACGCTGGGATTAGCGGCACGCCAGCGCCCCAAAAGAGCCCCCGCACAATGCAGCGGCGGCGGCCATGTTGTCCGCCTGAATGCTCCAGCTGGGCACTTAGTCTCTTGATTGACAGGTCGTCAACCTCGGCTCCAAAGACGCCGACGGACAAGTGGCATTTATGAGGTAGTTACAAGAGCCTCATTCAACCCCCCCCCCCCCTCCAAGCCTCCCCAGGCCTCTGGAGAGCACGGTAGAAAGAGAGGAGAGGGACCCTGGAGGCTGAGCGGGCAACCCGGTGCCACCATAATAAAAAAAACTCCCCACCATGCATTTAACTCCCCTCTTTCTCTTTCTCTTTCCCTCCAGCCCCTCTTGTTCCCCTTCGCTTTCTGTCTTTCATTCTGGCCCCTCTTGTTCCTTCACTTTTTTTTTTTTTTTTGCCGAGGCAAATAATGAAAGGGATAAGGAACCCTATTTGCAGATTTTTTTTGGCCCTCTTCTTAAGTTTTAAAGGCCAGAGCCGAGCAGCAAAGGGGCTGTCAGCAAGAGGGAGGACAAACGTCACTCCCCCTCACCCGGCCGTGGGACAGCCATCAGTTTGAACTCGCTGATGAATATGCAGGGGACTTTGCCTTTCTTACTTTTTCTCTCTCTCACTTACTTACTGACACACACACGCACACATGCACACACACACAGACGCATAAATACAGACACACACACTCACTCTCTCTCACATACACACACACACCACACATACACACACCAGTCCGCCCATTGCCCACCCCCACCCCCACACACACACACACACACACACACACACACACACACACACACACACACCACCCCCCCACCTCTGTACGCCTCTTTTCAGGGTTTTCAGAATGTGCAGTGGGGGGAGAAGACGGCCACACCCCTCTGCTGAGCGCTGCTCAATGAGGAAGAAAGAAAGAAGGAAAGAAAAGCGAGGGACGGAAGAAAAAAAAAAAACGACAAAACCCACCTAAAAAACACGCCCTAGGCCCTCATCCTCAGGCCTAATGAGCAAATCAATGCATCTGCCCTAGAAGAGTGCAGGGCCACTGCCAGGGCCCCCGAACCCCAGGCCAAAACACTCACGCATACACTTCCCCTCAAGCTCATGAATAAGGGGGTACTCTCTTTCTTCTCTCGCTCTCAGCCCTCTGTTTCTCGCTATCTCTCCCTCGCTTTTTTTCTATTCCTTTACTGAGCACAATATATTACAGCCCCCTGCCCCCCCCCCCCCCCCCCCCCGCCCGCCCGCATTCAGTGAGGCGGTAATTAATTCAGCACTTTAACCTGGCCCGGTAGCTCCCCGGCTCTAAAGCACCAAGGCCTAAACATGCCCTGCGGCTTGAACATGCCCCGCGGCGTAGTGTCTTGTGGTAACTATTAGTGATTTCCAGCAACAGGCCATGACGGGTGTGTGTGTGTGTGTGTGCGGAGGGGTGGTTTTGTTGTGATGTGTGTGTGTGTGTGTGTGTGTGTGTGTGGACGTTATCCGGGCCAAAACAGGGCCCCTGTCCGATGCATTTGAGCCATGTGATTTAGCATGTGGGGGGGAGTGCACACAATGCAGCAGTGATCCAGCAAGTCACATGCTCCTGAGATGGAGGGATGGCACGCATTTATGAGAGAGAGGAAGGGAGAGAGAGAGATAGAGAGGGCGGGAGAGAGGAAGAGAGAGACAGACAGACAGACAGAGAGAGAGACAGACAGAGAGAGGGAGGGAGAGAATGAGAGGGGGAGACAGAGCGAAAGAAAGAGGGAGGGGGAAAGAGAGAAGGAGTGAGAGAGAAGGAAAGAGGGGGTGAAGGGGAACAAAGGAGGGAGAGAGAGAGAGAGAGAGAGTGGGGGGGGGGGGGTGAGGCCTGAGCAGGAGCAGAAGCAGCGTCCCTTTAAAAACAACATCATGCCCCAGTGCACCTGACAGAGGGAAGAGTGGGAACTGGAATGGATGGGCGGGGTTGATGCAGTCGAGGGGTCCGCTTATGTGCTGGTGTGTGTGTGTGTGTGTGTGTGTGTGTGTGTGTGTGTGTGTGTGTGTGTGTGTGTGACAGAGGGCACCCTGCCTCTCTTCTTCACCCCGGGGAGTGGAGAGGAGGGGGGGTGACAGACATTTGTTTTGGGAACACTTCCACGCATTTGCTCACACGAATGAATGAGAAGGAGCTGGTGCTTCTGGTAACTGGGAGTGCACGGGGCTAGGCTTGCTGAGGGTGGGGGGGGGCGAGGTTGAGGGAATGTTGGGTGCTTTGTCAAAAACAAGAATTTGTAGCAATTCACGCTTTCATAATGCAGTTAAATGAAGCGAGAAAATGTCCGCCTGGTTTTGCCACAGCACATCACCCCTGACGTCTGTTCAACAGCCGTGGCAGAGAGGAGAACGAGACAGAGACTAGAGTATTTTAACCAGGACTGAGTTTAGTACCATAGTACTGTGTGTGTGTGTGTGTGTGTGTGTGTGTGTGTGTGTGTGTGTGTGTGTGTGTGAGAGAGAGAGAGAAACCTGAGGTTCCACCATTCGTTCATGCTGCAAGAGCAGACATTTTAATTACAACATTAACTTTTTAAAAGATTTAGTCTTCAGTTTGTGGCTCCCAACTTTTACCGAATCGTTTACTGGGAAAAAAAAAAACATTTTACAAAATGAAAACAAAAAAAATGATTTCATGTTAGGCTGTACCCAGTCTTAGAGGGGCCTAAACTAAATACAAAAAGATAAAACGTCATGTCATGTTGGGTGGACCCTAGTACTAAAAAATCATTTTTCAAAGGGGGGAAAAGGTAATCTCATGTTGAGTTGGGTTGGGTTGGGTGCCCAGTCCTGGGACTGGCTAATGTAGATATGAGGTGATAAGCCTGGTGTCCTGAGCAGACATATGGTTTAAATGTATCTTATCTCTCCCCCTCCTCTCATGTGGCTGCCCTGAGCTCTTCCCAAGGCTCTCCTCAACCCCCTCACCGCTGCCCCCGACACCCCCGCCGCCGACGCTCCCTCATGCGCCATAACTCACCGCTCAGCACACACGCGGGACATCGCCGCGCAGATCAGAGAGGGATAACACGTCGTCTCATCCACACACATGATACAACCACACACACACACACACGCGGTGTACACACACAATGCACACACATACGATACACATTCTACACATCCGATACACATTCTAGACACTACACACAACACACACACACACACACATGACACAACACTACACACACACACAAACACACACACTACACAAACAAACACACACTACACACAGACACAGGGCTAAGCCACGCACAGAGCCATGAGAGACACATGGAGAGAGGGAGGGGGGGGGGGGGGGCAGGAGGGAGAGCCAGAAAAGATGAGGGAAGGACATCTAAATGGATTGTGAGAAAGTGAATTCCCCCTTCTCAATGCTTCGCACTGGAGTGGAGTTTGGGACTAATGTGGGGAGGTCTCCCACACTACAATGGTTGGGTCCGGGCTCCCCCACCTCAATGGTTGGATCCAATTGGAGCTAATTGGACCAGTTGTGCTATTTAAAGGGTGCCTCATTCCATGAGGAGAGGATGAAAGAGGCGTGAGAGAAAAAGAGCACTTACCTGCTGTGAGGTTAAGTGAACACTGTATTTGGACGTGTGCATACAGTATGTGCCTAGTTTGCCTAGTTTTGTGAGTACTGTTTGTGTTCTTGATGTATGTTTTGTTTTTGCTATACATGTTTTGGGGCCGCTGGATAGATTCCCCCTTGTAAAATAAATACGAAAATATTCTTATAAGAAAGCCACCATCTCCTGCACCGTGTTTCTTCCTGACTTCACCACCGAGTCCAGTCGCCCACATCCCAAAACGTGGAGTGGCCCCTCATCCCTCAGCCCCTCATATGGATAGAGAGAAAAAGAGTGAGAAAGGGAGGAAGGAAGGGAAAGGGGAACTGAGACGGAGAAATGGAAATAATAGACATAGATAGTAGAAAGAGAGAGAGAGAGAGAGAGAGAGAGAGAGAGAGAGAGAGAGAGAGAGAGAGAGAGAGAGACACTGGGAGTGGATTAGTAGAGTTATTTTTCCATTCCCACCCACCTGTCTGTGTGTCTGTGTCTCTCTGCCTCTCCCCCAAAGAGGGTGTCTCACAGAGTGATGATGTGTTGAGCTCAGGGTCTTCTTTAAAGGATCCAACCCCAGATGATCTGACGTTCTGTTCCATTATGTAGAGTGCCTGCGTGGGGAAGGCTGGAGATTCATTCCTTTTCCTTTTCAAAGGGAAAATGAATTAGGATTTCTGTGGTACCATTTCCTGCCTACAGACACCTAAAAGATTGAAATTGCGTGAAACCCACACACACACACACACACACACACACACACACCCACACACACACACACACACACACACACACTGTTATTGTCTCTCTCTAGTGCAAGACCTGTTTTATTGCCATCACCACTGTAATTTATTTGACTATAGGCCGAACCACTGCTTTTGTCATGTTATTTAACAAATACAAAACCAAATAACTGCCATGCCTTGCTGGCAGTAGAGAGCACACACAGAGAGAGACTTCAAAATGCCGTTGTCTTGAATTGTTGTCTGTAGTCTGTGGCCCAAAAACAAAAACAAACAAATAAAGGCCATCCCGTCTCTCTGAAACACAGAGTCCTCCTTGGTAAGGTGCAGATCTGTGGCTTAGGGGTAATTAGGGGCAGATATAGGGTAAAGTAGTGCTGGGGGCTGGATTTGACTGGTGATTTCGGGGCATCTGCAGAGCCTCATCAGTCACTGGGTGCCGGACTCTGATGCTAATCTCCCCTGGAGTGAGTCCCTCTCCACCGCTATCAGTGATGGAAAGCATAAGCCTCGGCTGTAGGGGTCGTGGTTTTGGGCTAGGGGTGGGGCTGTAGGGAGAGCCATAGAGCTGTTTTGGAGTGAGGAGGGGTGGAGAGGGGTTTCGGGGTAACAGGATCGTTTTCATCTTTGATTCCTGGTACTCTACACAAGGGATCCACGTCTGGCACGCAGGCTCTGCTTTTGCCTTGTTGACGAATGAGGAATGCTTGATATCAGAGCTTTGTGCTTCCGACTTGGGGTTTCCAATCATTATTTACAATTACTCTATGTTGTTGCTCTGTGTTTGTTTAACATCTCTTGACCTCTAAACCGGCTAATCATGTGTAATCTCTAACTCTTTCCCAAGGAAATGACCTTACCCTTATTGTTTTACAGTTTAATGAGCGCCATTTGAACTTAAGCATGTCAATTCTCCATATCGCTGGTATGGAGAATGTAAGCTGAACTATCCCTGCAGACTATTTTGACGTTTAAATCATAAAATAAATAATGGAGATCACTTGGCGTCTCTGCATTGTTCCGTCCGGCGGCCGAAACACTGTCTAATATTTCCTATGTCTCTCATCCTGCAGATCTGGTTTGCTTTCGTCAACGGCTTCTCTGGGCAGATCCTGTTTGAGCGCTGGTGTATAGGCCTCTACAATGTGGTGAGTTCCCCTCCTGTTCACCCCCCCTCTCTCTCTCTCTCTCTCTCTCCCTCTCTTTCTCTTTCTCTCCCTCTCTGTCTCTAGCTCACTCTCTTCCCTCTCCCTCTCTCTTTCGCTCCCTCTCTGTCTCTCTCTTGCTTTCTCTATAGATATCTATCTCTCCCTCTCACACTCATTCTCTTTCTTTCTCTCTTTTTCTCTCTTTCTCTCTCTCTTTTTCCCTCTCTTTCTCTCTCCTCTCCCTCTCACGCTCATTCTTTCTCTCTCTTTCTCTTTCTCTCCCCCTCTCTCAGTCAGACTTTCTCTCTCCCATCTCTCTGTTTCCTCCTGTTTCTCTCCTCCAGGCGTGTGTTTAGAGGATCTGTTTGAATGCCTCCCCTGTCGCATCCAGGCCAGAAACTCATTAGCCGTGGCACCCCAGTCGGGACCCTTTATTGCGAGGCTGTCATCGGCGTCCTGAAAGCTCTTCGCTTTATTTATGACCCGTTGTCAAGACTATATTCCCCCCGTGCCTTCAGCTATGTCTTGAATGTGCAAGAACAACAGGTCTGCACGCCCCGCGGAGATGCGTTAAAATTGGCCCGCTCTGGAAGATGAAGCAGCAGGTTGAATCGCAGGAGCACAGAGGGCCTAATTGAGTACTGTTCAGTTTATGGGGGTCCCGCAGGGGTAAGTGCCGGGGACCCTTGTAAAATTAATTCATGTCTCATGTTCTCCGCATGGAATTTTGGAAAAAGCCAAATGGAAAAAAGTAATGGTTCCCCTCTGCTAGCTTTTGGTTTTTCAACAGTTGAAGAGCAGTTTTCTGAAAGTCCTTTTTGACAGAAGACAACTGAGGATGTGGAGCAGAATTGGTGAGTTTAGAATACTTAAATCCTTAGCTTTATCACAGTGACATAGCAAAGCTGACATTCTTATCGCCTGATCCTGAGGTATGGAACAGCTTGCTTCATGGGGCTTCACTCTCCCATTATCTGAGGAGCAGCAGACTTGCCGCCATCTCCGTGGAGGTCTGTTGGGTGCAGCCAACCAATTCCACCTCTGAATGAGCCCCCCCCCCCCCCCCCCCCCCCCCCCCCCCAAAAAAAAAACCTCCACCCAAACCTCTGTCTTCAGCCTGAATAGGAGAGGAGTCCAGTGGAGCATAACTCCCAGTCCGATAGACCCCAACCCGGCCCCATTCACCCAGCCAGGCAGGCGGGCGGGTGAGACAGCCAGGGAGGCCATGCCCCAGATGGGCCAGAGGGAACCTCACACGTCTGACCAACCGCACACCCCCACCGGCCTGCCAGAGGGCCGCTCTCACACCAGCTGCTCCGCAAATGAAGCATTACGGCACCAGATTTCATGAAAAAAAACACAAGGAAAGAAAGAAAAAAAAAGAAAGAAAAGACATCAAGAAAAACGAGAGAGTTGCAGATCCAGGCCCTCTCTCTCTGTGGCTGCTAACGAGCATGGGAAGGCTTGGGTTGATGTGCGCTTTTGAGAAGGTCTGTTTGCGTGCAACCAGCACAAGCGTCTGGACGGAGCTGGGGCCAGAGCCAGAATATTACATGCCTAATTGCCGCTGTCAAACAAGACTTGGGCTGAAGCTTCGGACGGCCCTGCCCGCTAGGCCAGTAGATTCTGGGAAACAGTATGTCCACTTTTTCTTTTCTTTTTTTTTTTAAAAGCAGTGGTCATTTAAGTCACAACAGGAGTATCAGAGACGGCCTTTTTACAACTAACAAAGTTTCTCAGTAGCTGAGCCACGTCACCCGGTTACCTGAAACATTGCAGTGAAACGGATCTACCTGACCTCCCTCAGGCACACAGGTACATTTAATCCCCTATTGTGTGTGTTTGTGTTCACTAGATCTTTACGGCTTTACCCCCTCTGACTCTGGGCATATTTGAACGATCTTGCCGGAAGGAGAACATGCTGAAGTACCCGGAGCTATACAAGACATCCCAGAATGCAATGGGCTTCAACACCAAGGTATAATCTTTGTCAAGCGTAATAGAGTACAGTAGGGGATGAAAGCTAGAGAAGTATCATGGGCTAAGGTGTTGTATGCACTTGCAGTAAGTGCAAGATTTTTTTGTGTGTGCATGTGAGTAAGTGAGCGAGTGTGTGTGTCTGTGTGTGTGTGTGTGTGTGTGTGTGTGTGTGTGCTTGCAACGGTGTGTGTGTCTGTGTGTGTGTGTCTGTGTGTGTGTGTGTGTGTGTGTGTGTGTGTGTGTGTGTGTGTGTGTGTGTGTGTGTGTGCGTGCTTGCAACGGTGTGTGTGTAATTGCGTGCCTGCAGCATGTCTGTTAGCTTTCCCCTGCTGTTAATAAAGTTGTCTTCAACCCCCCCCCGCCCCCCCCCCCCTCAGCCCCTCCGCCGCTGCCCCCGTAACCCCACGGCCCCTCTCCACAGGCATGGAGACCCGCTTACAGCTGCAGCCAAATGGATTAGAGCAGCGTGGCCGCAGAGGTCACACACAACACAGGGGGAACGCAGACAGGCAGAGGGGCAGCAAGCACCACGGAGGTCCTAACGGCATTTACTGTGGAAAATTATGCAATTTGTTAAAGCCCAGCTTGTTTACTCAACACTATCCTGCCAAAGCTTCGGCCGAGCCTGGGCTCACCGCGCCGTAAATGTCAGGGGTGTCTGCCGGCCCTGGTCTGGCCCCTTGGCCTTGCAGACCCTCCCCCCATGCACACACGCGCACACACACACACACACACACACACACACACACACACACACACCACACACACACACACACACACACTGCTCTGCACCTCCAAATCTGGGCTGGAATGACACATCGACTGTTGCATGTCCCCTCCATTCTTTTATTTATTTATGTTTGTGGGGGGGGGGGGGGGCAGTATTGTGTTTCCCTCGGAGGAGATGCTAGTGGTGACTCTTACACTTCTCATCCTCACGGCTCTCAGTTCTGTCAGACTCAGCAGGAAATAAGGCGGGAGGGGGAGAAATAACCTGGTGCCCACATTTGAGGTGTTTTGTTTGGTAAAGACATTAAAGGATGACCTGGATGAGGTCAGTCCAAGAGTGTGTGTGTGTGTGTGTGTGTTTTTGCCTGTGGTTGGCCCGGGGCAACCTGCTCAAATCCAGCAGGAATTCTGCTAAAACCTTTTGGTTCTGGAAGGCTGCCTCCTTTGTGCACAATAGATACTGTCTTTGTGAATTAAAGCATTGTGCACTGAGCAGAGAGAGGGCAAGAACGAGTAAGTGAGAGAGAGAGTAAAAGAGAGAGGGAGAGAGAGAGTAAAAGAGAGAGAAAGAGAGAGAGGGGGGGGGTAAAGTGAGGGAGAGAGTGAAAGAGAGGACAGGCTGTGGGAGATAGTTCATAGTTCAGGCTGTTCTCACTGCATCTCCCCTTCACTTGTAATTATATACTCGTGACACTTCAGTCGCCTAATGAAGCGCCAGACTCGCCCATGTGGGGCCCAGTGTGGCAGTTATCACTCCAGCTGCGCTGGTCAACAACACAGGTCTCCCTCCCTCCACACTCTCACTCTCTCTTTCTCTCTTCTCTCTCTCACTCACTCTCACTCTCTCTCACTCACTCTGTCTCCTTCTCACACCCCTCTCTCTCTCTCTCTCACTCACTCTCTGTCTCTTTCTCTCACCCCTCTCTCTCTTTCTCTTTCTCGCCCTCTCTCGCTCTCTCTCACTATCTCTCTCTCTCACCCCTCTCTCGCTCTCTTTCTTTTCTCTCCCCCTCTATCTTTCTCTCATCGACAGGTCTGTCTACCCTTGAATTGCTCTCCTTCCTTCCTAGTCTCTCTTCTCTCTCTCCCTCCCTCTTCTTTTTCTGTCTCCCACTCACTCCTCCCTGCCTCTGTTTCTGCTGGACAGCGCTGTGGAAGACGTGGTTGGGAGAGGAGAGGAAAGGAGAGGAAAGGAGAGGAGAGGAGAAGAGAGGAGAGGAGAGGAGGGGAGGGGAGGGGAGGGGAGAGGAGAGGAGGGGAGAGGAGAGGAGAGGAGAGGAGAGGAGAGGAAAGGAGAGGAGAAGAGAGGAGAGGAGAGGAGGGGAGGGGAGGGGAGGGGAGGGGAGGAGAGGAGAGGAGAGGAGAGGAGAGGAGAGGAGAGGAGAGGAGAGGAGAGGAGAGAAGGGAAGGGAAGGGAAAGGAAAGGAAAGGAAAGGACTGGAAATATTTGGCCCAATATAAAGTACATCCTTTCATGCTTTTTTAAGCAATTTAACCAGCGCACAAAGGACAGATCCCCTCCCCTGCCCGCCATGCAGACAGATTGCTATTCACTGCAGGGCTCTCTAGCAACCTGCCAGAAGACAGAGCCTTGGGGGGGCACATTAGGCCAGGGTAGGAGGGGGCTGTTGGCTGTGACAAATGATTATGAACATTTATTGATTTCATTAGCATTCATTAACGCTGTGTCTGCCTGTGTGTGTGGACACTTCGGTGTGTGTGTGTGTGTTGTGTGGAGGGTGGGAGGAGTGTGTCCTTGGAGACTTGGACATTGTGTAGTTTGGAAAGCGATGGGAGAAGGGACTGCCGCTAGCAACAGCAGATTCCAGCGCACTGCTATTTGGGTTAAATTGGAGATAATTTATCACAGAGAAACCACAAGCAGAAGGGATCTGAGGAGAAACAAGGGGGGTGGGTGGGTGGTCACGGCCGTGGAATCTGCCTGCTGGATGGGTTTGTGGGTGTTGGATGGATTGGTCTTCCTGGGACAAGGCCCTGGCCTTTGTTTTGTTAAGGCGATAGCAAAGGTCACGGGGTCAGGCCCTGAGAGGGCGAAGTATCACACCGGGCTTCGGGTGACACAGCCCAGAACAGCACAAGTTCCCCCGGACCATTGTGTCCCTTGTTTCTTTCGCTCTATGTTTCTCTTCTTTCTCTCATCTCACACTTAATGTAAAGGAAATGTGCCATTAGATATAATAATAATAATAATAAATAATAAACTTTATTTATATAGCACCTTTCATGCAAAAGAATGCAGCTCAAAGTGCTTTGATGTGATGTTAAAGGGCTTTTAGAGCTGTTTACAGGTCAAAGTCATATTTGAGTTAAGCAGGACATGAAACTCGTAGATTGTGTAGATTACATTTTATGAGGTACTACATTCACCCTAAGAGGACAAAAACGTATCGACCCTTCACTCTTCGGGACCATACCAGTAACAACCTCTTAACTGTCGTTAATGCCATGCCCTACTCATCCCGAGAACACCTTCCTTTTCTGACAAAAGGAAACAGATTTTTAAAGTGTGTGTCCTCTTTCCCAGTGACATTCAAACACCACTGCTCCTGAAGGCTTGTTTGTAACTTGAGCGGGACAGGAAAGAGGGGACTGCTCCTGACCAAATATGGCCCTTGTGTTGTTTAGCATGTTTTCATGCATTGAGATGTCTGAAGTCATCATTAGTTTGGGGCTGGGGGCTGGGGGCTGGGGCTGGGGCTGGGGCTGGGGCTGGGGGCGAGAGGGGTGTAGAGGGGGAGAGGGTGGCTGTGTTTGGGTGAGCAGGACTGGAAAGAGGGGGCTGTAGAGCACGGAGGCCGGGCAGAGTTGATTTCACGGCTGTTTCATGCTACATCGCCCATTAGTGTTTTGTTTGGCCATATCCACGCATAAAGTAAATCTGAAACAAGGTGGTTTTGGAGGGGGAATATTTATTTAACCAGCACATCCAAAGTCCACATTAAAACACACACTCCAAGACACACACACACACACACACACACACACACACCACACACACACACACACACACACACACACTGAGTCTGTCTGCCGCTCCACCCCACCACACACACAGAGACACAGACAGCCTTACATCTTGAAAAGCTACCTGCACCGAAACCCTCATTTCCCTCTAGGTTGTTATTTTTTTTTTGTCAGTATTAGATGACATTTTTAAAGTCCGGCTAATCCATCTTAATTTCTTCCAAAGCGCGCCACTTTTCTGACACTTTCCCCCACTGCCGCCACCGGTTTAAGACCAGCCATTTTGTTTCTTTCCCCCCCTCTTAAATCCACCAAGGAGAAGCCTGGAGAAACCTGATGAGGGAAGAAACTGTCTAGTGGGGAGAAGAAATGGGGGGGGGGGGGGGGGGGGGTATTGCTTAAAAAAATAGATGAAGAAAGAAAATGAGTAGGCGGGGTAAGCTGAGCCCCCCCTCCCCCCTCCCCCCTCCCCCCTCCCTTTTACTTGAACGAATCCCCCACTCTGATATCCTTCAGTCTGTTCACTCGCACAGCCCTGCACCCACACACACACAACACACGCACACACATGCACACGCACTCTCACACACACACAGGATATACAAAGTGTCTGTCAGCGGGGAGGCCATTCAGCAGCGAAGCCTGACAAAACCGCCACTTAGCCCAACGCTGGGCACGGACAAAGGGCCTCGGGTCGGGGGTCGGCTGCAGGGTTAGGGCGGCCACCAGGGTTCTCATGCTTTCTCTCTCTCTCTCTCTCTCTCTCTTCTGTCACCTCTTTCCCTCCCTCATATCCCCTCAATGCCTCTCCCCTTCTCCTTCTCTCTTTCTCCTTCACTCTGCCCCGCACCCCTTCACCATCCCTTTTTATCCACCCCTCCTCCCTGTCCTCTCTCTCTCTCCCTCCTTCTCTCTCTCTCTCTCTCTCTGTTTCCCTCCCTCTTCACCATCCCTCTCTCTCCCTCTCTCCCCCTATCCTTTCTCTCTCCCTCCCTCTCCTCGCAGGTCTTCTGGGCCCATTGTCTGAACGGCCTGTTCCACTCGGTCATCCTCTTCTGGTTCCCCCTCAAAGCCTTCCAGCACGGTAAGCTGCTCTCCTCCCAGGCCTACACACACACACACACACACACACACACACACACACACAGGAATGAGCTGAGTCTGATGATGAGTTTCCTCCTAAACAAACCTGCCCAGTAAACTGAGCCACATTTCCCAGTTGCTTTGCCTCGGCCATGACCAGCATCTAATGGTGGAAAGTCTATAGTTGTGAACACTGTTTCAGTTAAGATGGTCTCAACATGACTATGCATTTAGCAAAGGGAGGTCTATGCCGACGTAATGAAGTGCAGGGCTTTTAGCAGTATATGATCACCCAGTTTCGCTGCTCACTTCAATATAACACATGCTAGAGGTTTGGGGAAAATAGACAAACATATAGATTCACCCTTACTCCCCCTCTCGTACACACCTACCAACACACACACACACACACACACACACACACACACACACACACACCACACACACACACACACACACACACACACACTCTGACACACACACACACACACACAGACTGTGGTTCTGTCTGGCGGAGTCCCCGCTCCTCCCTCTCCCTCGTCTGTGTGGCTCAGACTGCGGCGGCTCAGGAATGGGCCTCCTTCAGCCCCGGGTCTGGCCGGCTCACTGGGGGGACCACACAGGCTCAGGCCGCCTCTCCAAACAAAGCGGAGAAAGCCCTCGGTGTGATTGACAGGCCGTCAGCCAGGCCTCAGCACCCACATGCCCATGTGACCATCTGGACAACGGCTGAAGGATTTGGTTTGGGGAAGGCGGAGGGGAGGGGGGGGGGTTGGTGGTGCTGGTGGGGTGTAGCTGGTCCTTACAACACCCTGTTCCAATACTCACATTAAGTTGGCCAACTCTGAACAGCAGTGCATTGGACTTTTTTATTTTCTTTCTGCCCCCCCCCACCCCCCTCTGTCTCACTGAGGAAGATCTTTGGTCATTACCAGTAATGAAGGAATATTTTGTCAGGCCGAGTCCAAACAAGCCTCTTTATTTTAAAAGGTCTGTGAAGACTGGAAACAGAGACCACTGCCAGCCCGCTTCTTTTCAGCTGTCAGAGACGGAGGGGGAAAAGTGAGGGAGGAGAACAGAGAGCGACAGAGAGGAGAGAAGAGAAGAGAAGAGAGAGAGAGAGAGAGAGAGACGGACTTGGATGTGAAGAGAGAGAGTTGCAGAGAGAAACAGAGAGGGGAGGGAGATAGAGAGACTGATATTTAGAGGTAGAGAGAGAGAGAGAGAGAGAGAGAGGGAGAGAGAGAGGAGAAGACAGGAGGCCAGTTGCGTTCTGGCAGTAGAATGGCACTAATGGCAGTAAATGACTGGCTGACTGTTGTAGGCGGTCCTCCCTCCTCCTCCCTCTTCTTCATCTTCATGGTTGCTGACCGACGTTGAGCCCACACATCAACACTGAAACCCCACACTGATTGGCAGACGGGGTCATTACAGGCAATGCCATACAGACAGACAGACAGACAGACACATCTGGCTCTCTTTCTTTCGCTCTGTGTCTCTCTGTCTGCTTTTATTTCTGCCTCACTCTCTCTCTCTCTCTCTCTCTCTCTCTCTCTCTCTCTCTTTGCCTCTCTCTGTCTCTTTCTCTCTCTCTGCCTCTCAAATCAAGTTAAAAAAAATCTGATCTAATGATGGTTTATTGGCATTAATGAATCAGCTCATTGCTGCCAAAGCTACAAGTCTGGAACACAAGTATGCTGAGTGTACATTATTGGTTTTCAAATAACATTTGCTCTTTCTCTCTCTCTCTCTCTCTCTCTCTCACCTCTCTTACCAATGATATTGAACTTTAAAGTGAACATTGTCTTTGTCTCCTTCAGGATGGTGGTTTTAATCTCCCATCTTCCCCCCTGTCTGTTGTCTTCATGTCTGTTTCCTCCACAGACACTGTCTTTGGGAGCGGACAGACTCCGGACTATCTCCTCCTAGGGAACATGGTTTATACGGTAAGACTCTGGACTATCTCCTCCTAGGGAACATGGTTTATACGGTGAGTGGCGTGGCCCTCACCGCCGTCTGTTGTGGCTGGCCTTGATGTTTTTGCCTTGGCCAGACCCCGGCCACAGCCCAGCCTCTACAAAGCACCTCTGTCTGCACACAGTCAGGCCCCGACATTACACACACACACACTAAACACATGTACACACACACACAGGCCCCCCGACCACACACACACACACACATATATACACACACACACACATACACACACACACTAAACACACACATGTACACACACACAGGCCCCCCACCCCTGGTTGTACGTAGTGAGACGAGGGCCATGCCCGGGAGGTAGTGTGCTTTGCGGCTCTGATTTTTGAAAATAGATTTATCTTGGCCACTGCACCTCTCCCAGAGCCCTTGCCATACCGTACTTACAGTATAAAGTGTCATTTCATGGCTGTGTCGCTGGGAGCTTAATGTTTCCGTGGGCATGGCTCTCTGGGGATAAAGATGTTGATCCTGTCTCTCTCTCTCTCTCTCTCTTTCTCTGTGTGTGTGTGTGCGCGTGCATGTGTGTTTGTGCAGTTCGTGGTGATCACCGTGTGTCTGAAGGCTGGACTGGAGACCTCGTCCTGGACTACGGTGAGTGTACCCACACTGGAAGAACCCCCTCATCCTTCCTCCTCTGCTGCCATGTCATTGTCCTACAACATCACAATAAACACATTCCTCCCTGCCAGATCAGTCTCCCATTCACTGTCAGCCCCGCCAGCCCTCACAGCACACACAGGCACTCCACCCTCTCACATCTGTTTTGCCGACTGCAAAACAGTTATTTCCACAATAAATGTCATGAATGCTAAAGTCAGTCAGTAGTTAGTGTTCCTATTGCTGAAATGATAAAGGAGGGTCCAAAACCACGTAGGTCATGAGTTTCGATTCTCACATACTGATCAAATTTGTAAATCTGAATCGTATTCAAGCTTTGACTTGAAAACGTCTGATAAATGATTAAATGCAGCTGGTAATTTCGAGTTTCACCCTGTTCTGTCTGGTGGTCTGGAGATCATACCTAGTATCCATGACCTCCTGAGGTCGTCACCATGACTCTAAACTGCACTTATGTGTCTGCCCTTATGCTGATGTATACATATAAATGGATGATGTATGTAAATATAAATATAAATGTGTTGTCAGACAGACTTTTAGACAGAGACTTCAAATCGAAAACAAAGTCAGTAGACTATATTAGAGTATATTGTAATGCGTCTGTGATGTATTGTGCGTAACGTTGATGTGTGCCCGTGTCCTGTACCCAGTTCAGTCACATAGCCATCTGGGGGAGCATTGCACTGTGGGTGGTGTTCTTCGGCATCTACTCCTCTCTGTGGCCGCTCATCACTCTGGCTCCGGACATGTCGGGACAGGTAAGGCAATAAAACACACACACACACACACACACACACACACACACA
Source organism: Clupea harengus (assembly GCF_900700415.2). Lineage (NCBI taxonomy): Eukaryota > Metazoa > Chordata > Actinopteri > Clupeiformes > Clupeidae > Clupea > Clupea harengus. The sequence continues at coordinate 20,301,418 of NC_045171.1, read as the reverse complement.
GTTATAGCTATAGTTATTGAGATTCATGGGGTAAGGGAATTAAGCACACACGCACACACAGTTTTAGCACACACACATTTACAGAACACTAACACAGAACTCACAAATGCTGACACCCATACACACACTTGAATTTTGAGATTCATGTAACATCTACTGATCAGGAGAAGTAAGGGAATAAAACACTCTCACACACACACACACACACACACACACACACACACACACACACACACACGCACACACATGCACGCACACAGACACACACACACGCACACACATGCACGCACACAGACACACACACACCTCAGCTGCTTTCCTGGCATTACACAATCTGCCTCCTTAATCTCATCATTGCCTCATTCTGGTTTGGGGTCCTGGGAGAGAGGGGGTGTGTTTCTGTGTGTGTCAGAGGGGAGCACCATTACACCAGTGAATCACAGCCAGGGCCCGAGGGCTTGTGTGGGCCTCTTGTTTTGCTGGTCCTCATAATCACCTAATGGACCCAATTAGCCCCCTGTTAGCACTAAGCAGTCCCAGGCCTCCTTTCACCCGGCCCCGTTAAGCTTCCTCCGCTTGCGTGTGACCGACGGGCATCCAAAGCAGATCAAATGCATCTCTGCATTCCTCCTCCTCCCGCCGCTTTTGGGACATTTGACCATCATCCCCTTCCGACTCTTTCCACACAGACGGTTAAGAGTGTCTGCTGGCCAATGCTGTCAAAACAGACCATGGACATCACGGTCCCTTCCCTAAAACACCATCGCCATTTAACCACCGTTATTGTCTTGCCCGTTTCTGACGCGGCGGTGCGGTGCGTTGTTGTTGTTTCTACGCCGCTGTGATCGCCGCATGACTCCCGCACAGCTGAGTGGCCTCGTCAGGAGCCTGCGGAACCCAGGAGTTTCCTCCTGTACGTGCGATTAGGCTTTATGAGGAGCTTGGCTGCCGCCGCTGCAGCACATTTGGCCAGCACGTGGGGTTCTCATCTGGGGTGGGCTCGTTAAAGCTCTCTGCTCCTGCCGGGGCGGATGTGGGTTGTGGATGCTGCATCGCGCGCCCAGTTTCATAACTCCTCTGCCCCCATCTGAAGATTTATTTAGGTTTATTGAAACCTGGCGCTGCATTTTTCTAAAAGCTTTTATAGTGCTAATACTGTCATGAAATCATCATGTCGAACATTTTAAACACTCTCTCTTAGTTACGAGGGTCATAGTACAACAGAACCAGACCTGGTTGGTTTCTCTTTTACACAGATGTGTATCATGTTCCTGAGTGTGAAATGAGTCGTGTTTGGACACCAGTGATGACTACGTAATGATAACACCCACCTGAAATACCAACTTTCCTCACAGCCCAGGTGATTTCTTTTTTTTTTTGTTACGCAGACGTGTATCAGTTTCTTAAGTGTGAAATTCGTCATGTCTGAGCCGCCAGCCCGTGATGACTACGTCATGCCAGCAGAAGCCAGTCTCTCTCTACTCCCTACCAGGACTAGTGGTGTTCCTGCTGAGCAGGACTCTCTACACCCTACCAGGACTAGTGGTGTTCCTGCTGAGCAGGACTCTCTACACCCTACCAGGACTAGTGGTGTTCCTGCTGAGCAGGACTCTCTACACCCTACCAGGACTAGTGGTGTTCCTGCTGAGCAGGACTCTCTCCTGTGGCAGAGGAGGAGGCGTGTACAGTAGGCATAACTGCGAGGCAGGTAACCCAACTCCACCTTCGCACAGTGGGACAGTCGTACATCACCATGCCAGAGACAGCTACCAGTGATACTTGAGAGGGCATCTGAGGCTGCTCTGCCCAGCCAGACATCCTCCCCCGTCGCCCCGCACACCAACCGCACCCCACCACGTCCTACAGGGGGTGGTGGAGATACCTGTGGGCACACTGGGGTGAAAGGGGGGGATGACATCACCATGTTCCACGCTGGCACCTGAAAATGTGGTGACTTGCAAAGAAGATTTACGGTCTGTAAGTTTTTGGGCGCTCACCACAAGAATGAACTCCATGGAGCCGCTTAAGGTTGCTCGTCTGGCAATGTGCAACTCGAAACGTTACACATCCATTCGAGTCGGTCTGCGGTTAAGCTTGATATGAAATTGCTGCTGTTGACTAGACCGCTCTCGAAATCTCGGCTGGAGAAGTGAAGCTGTTCTGGCACGCTGCGTTGACGTGACAGGTGTAAACCTGCTGACCATTGACAAGGTCAGGGAGCATCGCGCTGCTTTCGTTGAACTGCATCCAAACCATGCGCAGAATATACGTGGGAACGCTCCGCGAGATTGTCAGTGTCGGGTTTAAAAATAATCGTGTTAATAAACTGTCGGCCGCTGTCAGGTCCAACCTCGTGAGACACTTCACTTGTCACGGCAGATGACAAGCATCGAGACTCTTTTTTGTCTCCCTTCGGTTCAGCTGCTACAGTGGCCCCTGACTGGGGGGGGGGCACCTTTCCAAACTCCCGTCAGCTACACCTGCTCCGTGTCCAGCCTCAGCCCAGAACGGCCAGAGACATGCATCACATTCCAGCACAGCCGGTTGGGAAGATATGGGAAAGACGGAGCTCGTCTGAGTGACTCTGATCAGATGTGAAATGTCTCTAGTACAAACACCTATGCGACTCCTGAAGTGCCACTCCTACTCCTGGAGAGGTGTTGACGCACTATTCCACTGTTTTGGACTTTCCGCATGACACCATTATTTTTATCCCAATGCACTTGGTGTGATAGATAGAGAGGTAGAGAGAGAGAGAGAAAGGGAGGTATAGATAGATAGATAGATAGATAGATATTTAGATAGATAGATAGATAAATAACTTACACAAACAGATGTAGGAAAAAACAGTATTAACACATTAATATATAGATCATCTACTAAACCACTAGTATGTGTGTGTATTTGTCTGCATGTGTCTGCGTGTGTGTGTTCATGTGTATGAGTGTGAGTGTATTTGTGTGTGTGTGTGTGTGTGTGTGTGTGTGTGTGTGTGTGTGTGTGTGTGTGTGTGTCTACATGAAAAGGACGGCTCATCAAGCTTCACTTTCTTTGATGCAGAGGAATGTGGATGAGAGTGGCCATTGAGTAGACTGCTCAACCTACCCAGAGATAAACCCAGCGCTGCATTCAGCCGCCAGCTCAACACTAGCCCTCCGCACAACATGGGCCCACTCCGTTTGGGTCCGTGCTGTGTGTGTGTGTGTGTGTGTGTGTGTATGTGTGTGTTTGCATGGGTGTGTGTATGTCTTTTTGAGGGTGTGTGTGTGAGCGCGAGAGAGAGCTTACAGTAATTCCTTCGTATCCACTCTAAGTCCGAACATAGCACCAAATGAGGCAGTGACCTCACCTCCTGTCTGCGGGTTTTAAGAGGCAACACATCATACTGACACCACACACACACACTCTTATACTCACTCACACACACACACACAGACAGTCTTACACACCAACACACACAGACGGCGCTGGGCTTTGTGACCCTCATTTGATGGTCCTGACACGTCTTTGACCGCGAACAGCGGTTTTGTGAGTCAAGTACAAAAAAAGAGGAAAACGCAAGAACTGTTCCAGGTCAGCATCAGCGTCCCTCTACCCAGGCCGAGGGGAAGAGACTGGTGTCAGGGTGGGGCGGGGGGGGGGGGGGTTTGGGGAGGGGGTCTGTGTAAAACACCAGGTGTGAATTATGACATGACAGAAATCACCCCGCGCCCCCTTTCTCCTCCTCACGCTCCGGCGTTTTATAGAGACCCTCAGCCTCTGTCCCGATTAAACCCGTCAAAGGATCTGCTATTGGAGTTACAACAGCTTTACGGCGCGGACAGCTACACACACACACACACACACACACACACACACACACCCCTTCACTCTTCATGTTTCCAGAGGCCTTCCAATCCGCCTGTAAAAAGCTCGTACCCGAAATTCCCCTCTGCTCTACCATTGAACCCTGGGACGCCGGAGCCCTGCGTCTCTCTCTCTCTCTCTCTCTCTCTCCCACTCCCAGCTTGTGATTGGATGATTTATGATAGGCCGTGTGAAACCGCCGGACAGGCCGTCGGGGTGTGCTGCCCCTCGGGCTCCCAACTGTGATTGTGTGCAGTGCAGTGCGGACGCTGGGTTTTCTTTTTTTCTTTTTTTTTTCTTTTCCAGCTCAGCAGCTCTCCGACAGTAACTGGGGCTGCTAGCAAGTGAGAGCCCACTTCACTCCTTTCTTATTCTTTCCACTGCTTATGAAAATTCGCAAATGACTTCCAGCAGCGCAATATGCCGTCCCGAGTTTGGCTGAGGCCTAAGTGTTTTTGTTTTGGGGTGGCGGTGGGGTTGGGGGGGTTCTGCAGCATGATGGCCTGTGCTGCTGGAGCTCACAGCGTGGAAGATGGAGGGAGACGAGAAAATTAGTGTTTGTTTTCCATCGCGGACACTGCGGGGAGGTGGCGTGGAAGGGATTGTGAAATTCCTGTGCTCACAGGCACTACTGCCATGATGGCATTAGGGGGCTCAGTAAGGCTGTGTGGGCCATGTCCAAGAGAAGCGCTCTCTCTCTCTCGCTCTCTCTCTCTCGCTCTCTTTCTCTCTCTCACTCTCTCTCTCGCTCTCTCTCTAACTCTCTTTCTCTCTCTCACTCTCTCTCGCTCTCTTTCTCACTCTCTTTCTCTCTCTCACTCTCTCTCTCGCTCTCTCTCTAACTCTCTTTCTCTCTCTCACTCTCTCTCTCGCTCTCTCTCTAACTCTCTTTCTCTCTCTCACTCTCTCTCCTCTCTCTCTCTCTGCTTTTCCTTCATTCCATCTCTTACTTTCTCCCCACACTTTTTCACCCTCTTTTTAATCCTTAATTCTCTTTTTGTCTCTTTTGCTTTTTCTGCCTCTAGCCTCATCCTCTATCCTCCTCCTCCTCCTCTCTTTCCTTCTTTCTGTAGCAAACCATAAGGGGGGGCTCCCTCTCTTTTGCCTCTTCCCTGACTCTGTCCCCTGGGAGCCCCCCCCCCCCCTCTCTCTCTCTCTCCCCTCTCTGTACCTGTCTCTCTCTCTCTCTCTCTCTCTGTCTCTCTGCCATCCCTTCATCTAAGCTGTGTGAGCTTGAGGCTGTTTGAGTGGCAGCTGGCTAGTGGGACAGGCAGAGCTCCCCTCTCTGCTGAAGCAACAAATGTGCTGCGGTCTCTCTCTCTCCACTGGACTCCCAGCACATAAATACAAACGCCCCCTCCCACTACAGGGACTAGCTGACCTGTGCTATATGACCCGTGTGAGTGCGGGGATTCCACTACCAGGAGAGAGGAGGAGGAGGAGGAGGAGGAGGAGAGAGTCGAGTTGAGTTGAGTTGACTCTGGAGTAGTGACAGCGATACAGCCGTACATATTTTTTCATAAATATATATTTTTTTCCTTCAAATTCCTCATCTTTTGGGGAGTAAAAGCACACAGAATGGCCCTAACCGCGTTGATTTAGGACACGGAGACAGACAGGGCTATGACGGGGAAGTGAAATGACACCAGGGAGACTGACTAGAGGGATATTGTTTATGTGGCTGTGGGTTTGTTTATCAGAAATGTTTGTAGCAGATTGTTTGTTTGTGTGTGTGTGTATCTCTGTGTGTGTGTCTGAGTGACTGAGATTGTTTCTCTGTGCGTGTGTATGAGTGTGTGTGTGTGTGTGTGTGTGTGTGTGTGTGTGACTGTGTGGGAGGGTGTGTATGCACGCACAGATCTTTCCCACCCGCCTTGCTAGAGTTGAGTCTGCCATAAGCCAAAGGCCTGGGCGCAGGGTGAATAGTCCTCTCCTCGCGCTTACCATCACAATGGAAGGCATTAACATTCTTTGGCCTGTATTACCGCTGGGACGGAGGGCTGAGGCCAGACCTGGCCAGCCAAACGCTGATCAGCGCTCCCAGACACGATCAATCAACCTTCATTCATGACATTAAATCCACCATCATCACCATTAGATACGTTAGGGACCTTTATACATCAGTTGAATTAATACTTTGTCGTTTTTTTTTTCTTGTGGCGGTGAAGAGGGAGGAGAATTTGTTGTTCCGGGCAACTGACGGGGTCCAGTTATCCACCGATATTCATCGGAGTCGTTTTTCACTGTTTGGCCGCTGTGATCATGCTGCGGAATGAGACGCGGGTCGTAAAGGTCCAGTGTGATAACGAGCTCAGTTTTCTTCTGTGCTTTCATCCCACTGACGCGTCACTGAGCGAGCGCGTTTACTCGGCGGGTACTTCAGCTTCGGAAAAAGCCATTTGTCTACGGACAAAGTCGTAACGGTGTCAGATACAATTTGTCGGTGCGGATTTATGACTTTTCAGCTGTGAGTTAGGAGCCAGAGCATCGGCGGTGCGATACTGCAGAGCGGCCGAGGCTGCAGGGGGAACCGCTCTGATCTGGTTCTCTCCTCCTGTTTTCATTGGCGCTGCACACACATGGATGGATACGCCGCCAGGAGATGGGTCTGTTTCCAACCCAACGTCCATCTCATGATGACTGTGCATCTCATCTTTTTTTTTTTTGTCTGTCGTGATTGATAAAAGTGATAAAAGTGTGTATGTGTGTGTGTGTGTGCGTGTCAGTGTGTGTGTGGTTTTGGGTTTGGATGCCCCTGCATGTGTCTGTGTGAGAGACCTAATAAAAAGAGGGGGGCATTACTTGGACATCTGAGCTGTATGCATGCGTGTGTGAATACGTGCATGTTAGTGTGTATAGGAACGTATAACTGCTTGGACATTTTTGTCTTGGTGTGTTTGTGTGTGTGTGTGTGTGTGTGTGTGTGTGTGTGTGTGTCTGTATCTGTCTGTCTGTCGACGATGTTTGTTTGAGAGTGTGTTTCTTGTGACCACTGAAGGCGTTGATGCCCTGTCCAAACAGCCTCTCCCATACCCAAGGACACCCCCCTGTCTGCCTGCCCAGACAAGTTTATTAGTGTGGCCTAAAAATACACCCTACTGCCCCCGGCACCCATCCCCACCCCCCCCCCCCCATCCTGGCCATACACATGCTCACACCATCCACCTCCTCCTCACAGTCGACAGGATTCACACCCTGTCACACTCCGCGCACCAGCAACCCACACATTTACTGTGTGTATTTTTTTAAACCCCTGCAACATATAAATATTTTCAAAAACAGAGATTTACGCATTCGGAGAAACAGCTAACACAGTGTATGTAGATGTTTGCTCTGTCTCCGACTGTGCAAGTAAGTTATGTGTTTGTTTGGGGTGGGGGGACGTTTGGGGCATCTCATTCTCATTCTCCCCATTTCTCTATTGTTTGCATCTAAACGGCTATTTCTTTCTGAAAAAACATTCCAAAAGAGAAACATTTCTTGTGTGGTTTGGAGTTTTGGTATGGGGGGGATAGTTTGTTTTATTGTGCTGCCCGGCTTTGATATAGAGCTCTAAGCAGACCCTGTGTTTGTTTGGACAGAAGCCTAAGACCGCTTCAGGGACTCCTATTAGATGCAATGATGTATAGACAAAAATGAAAATAATGAAACTGCCATCATTTAGGAAAACATATAAGCCCGTTGGGAGCTATTAAGCTGACAAGAAAATGTCTCGTGCTTGGGAGCAATTTTCCATCATGTTGCCAAGCAAACCTCCCCCCCTGCCCTCTAAAAATACCCGCTGTCACTTATTTTTCTACGACATTAGGGAAAAGTAATTTTAATTTCTAGTCATTTTGGGTTTCCTTTCTGCTGATGTTTTGTCAGTCTTGAAAGTATGTTTGTCCCTGTAATGGCGGGCCGATTAGCTCATTTCTCTGAACCACCTGAAACCTTTGATACCTCTGACACTGGGCCGTGTGTGCGGTGTCTCCAGGCGATGTTTTAAGGGGGGGGCCGGGGGGGGTCCCCTGTTTCAGATTACAGGAAGGACATTGTCTGGGGCCCTGAGTTTGAACAAGTGGCACAAGCATGTTGGGCAAATTGCGATGGGTGGGTTTAGTGGAGTTTTTTTTGCGGGGCTTTGCGCTCTGACAGTTAATGACAGATAGTTTGAGCTGCGGTGGGCCAAAGCAATCAGAGCTGGGCTGCTGGAGAGGCGCCTTGGACGGAGGACGGAGGATCGCCAACTCTCTCCCCACACCCCACACCCCACACCCCCCACCCCACACACTCTAGACACAAGCCCTCCCTCAGCTCAGCTCAGACCCACAGGAACCACAGTGCACCACCAGAAGCCTTGCTTCTTATCCTCACACGCGCTCACACACACACAAACACACACACACACACACACACACACACACTCTCTCTCCAACTCTTTCTCAGTACACCTACACGTACAGACAGACACACACACACAGAGACACTTACTCTCAGACATGCACAGAGACACACTCACACATGCTCACACACATATGGATACTCAAATACACACACAGACACACAGGCACAGACACACACATGCCCATACATATTCGCACATGCTGAGACACGCATGTATACATAAACACTCCTATACACATGTACCTTACTCTCTCACACCCTCACACCAACACACCATCATTCAAACGCTCGCACGCACACACACACACACACACACACACACACACACACACACACACACACACACACCTCCCACTCCTGATACAGACAGACGCCCCATGTCTCGGCACCGTGCGGTCCAATCTCAGGAGGAGATTCTCTCCCCCTGGCTGTCTGGTTCCAGAGGGAGTGTGTCCGAGGTGATGAGAAAGAGGGCCCAGTCCACCCACGCCAGCCCTTTCTTCTCCCCATAGAAATAACATTACGTCCCCCGTGCAGTAGGACTCCACTCCATCTCCACGTTTATTTTGGCACGGGGCGCCTCTGATAGCGGCTCTTTCTTTTTTTTGTCGGCCCCTTTTTCAAAAAGCGCAGTGATGAGATGTTCCCTAGAAGGCGATCTGTTTGTGCGGAGACGATAAGCCGTCGGCTTAGAGTTCATAACGTAAGCTTCACACACTCGTGAAACGCTATATCAGGTTCTCCTCTGATTACTGTTATTTATATGCCACGGAGCGGCGCGTTAAATCACCCTCATGCTTATTCCCAGGGATAAACTGGGTTGCGTATTATGAGCTGAGATGAATGCTCATCTCAGAGCCTGCCTAGGCCATCTCAAACTCCCTGCTCTTTGTTTCTGAGTGTGTGTAGGTGTGTGTGTGTGTTTGCGTGTGTTTGCGTGTGTGTGTGTGCGTGTGTGTGTGTGTCATTCAGTCTTTGTTTCTGTGTCTTTGGGTGACTGAGTTGCATTTGTGTGAGTGTTTGTGTGATCACATAGGAGAATCAGGTGTGTGCCTTAAGGGTGTCTTCACCTGTATTACAGGTCACCTGAAACTGAATGTTTTTCGGAAGCCCGAGGCTGCAAGGGTTCAGCCATCACTACCACAACTGTTCCAGGATAGGATGTATAACTGATCTGGCCCATATCCTGGTCGCCAGTCATGCCTGTAGCCCTGATCCTGGGCCTGTGTCTGATTCGTTCACTGGTGTGTCCAGTCCATTTGCTCAGCGCCCATCTGCCGATCTCACCTCAGGCCAGGCAGCCCTGACTCCTTCCTTCCTGAGTACCTCATGTTTGGCACCCGCTCTGTGTCTGCGGCTGGTTTGCCCCTCTGGAAGCCCTCTTCCTCCTCCTCCTCCTCCTCCTCCTCCTCCTCCCTCACCTGCCCTTCAGCTGGCCAACAGCTGCTGGAAAGGTGAACAAAGGACAGCATCTCTCTAACCTCCTCTCTCCCTCTCTCGTTCTCTCTTTGCCTTCTTTCTCTGTTTCTCGTTCTTGTCTCAGTTTTCTCCAGTCTTGCTCTCCCACTTTTCTCTCTCTCTCTCTCTCTCTCTCTCTCTCTCTCTCTCTCTCTCTCTCTCTCTCTCGGCTCTCCCCCTCAGTAACGTGTGTGGCACAGCCACGAGACACGGTGCAGCTTGCGCTGTTATTGTTTCGTGAGTCTGAGGAGATACCGAAGTGGGAAAATACTTAAAGCACTCCCAGCGTTCGAGACGCTCCACTTTTAGCCAAAGGGAGAAATCAGTCACCTCAGACCGGAGCCCAGCCGGCTGTTTGTGCACCAGAAGGAGAAAGAGAGAGAGCTGGAGGCCTTTCTCTGGGCAGAGGCCCAGCTGTTGTGTGCTGCCCCTTTACTCTGACTCTGAGTTTGTGTCGGAGATTCCTCTGTTGTTTTGTCTACAGCGAGGAAATGTGTTGAGGGCTGTGGTGTGTGTGTGGTGTGTGTGTGTGTGTGTGGAGTTAGTTTTCACCTAATTTACCACATCATCTCGACTGAAACTCCTCAGTCTTCCTCAAAGGAGATCTAAAGTGTGTGTGTGTGTGTGTGTGTGTTTCAGGCGGACGCGATGTTCAGCTCTGGAGTGTTCTGGATGGGACTGATCTTCATCCCCACCACCTCGCTGGTGTTCGACGTCGCCTACAAAGTGTGAGTTGCACCACTGTTTTAACACGGCACCAGTCTAACCCACTGCCCTCCTCTCCCTCTGGGCTCAAACACGCACTCGAGCCGGGAGACCCAAAGCCTCACACTGTGCACTTATTCTTCACTCGTGACTAGTATAACTCATCTGCGTAGGTGGAACTTTATTAGATTTAAAAATGATAAAGCTTGCAATGCTTTATATGAAAACAGGATATCGCCTTACACTATTTCATGTGAAATACATGGCCTGCACGACAGTTATGTTTGTTTTGCTGAGCATACATCCTCCGTCAGACGTTTCTTGGCATCAGATTCTCAATGTGCGACCTCCTCTCCCTCTCCCTCTCTCTCTCTCTCCCTCTCCCTCTATCTCTCTCCTTCACTCTGTCTCTTTCGTTCTCCAACCCACAGAATGAAGAAGGTGTGCTTTAAGACCTTGGTGGATGAGGTTCAGGAGCTGGAGGCCCTGTCCAAGGACCCCGGGGCCGTAGTGCATGGAAAGAGGTACGTGTCCGCCCTTATCTGCCAAAGATCACATTACCCATAATCCCTTAACGACCAGGTGTCCCCCAGCAGGGCCACTCCCCCCCCCCCCCCCCCCCCCCCTTATCTGATAGAGTATCCCCTGACATATAAAAGGAAAGAACCCCCATGTTCTAAAGACATTTAATTTCTTTACATTTTTCAATTGTATTGATTTATATAGCGCCATTGACTATAGACATTGTCTCCAGGCCCTAGAAGAAGAGCAGCCCACATACATGTGGTGAGAGTGGTGTATTGTGAACTGTGTTTTAATTGGTCTCTTATTATTTCCATTAACTTAAGGCCAGAAGAAAATAAAGGTTAGCATGGATGGGGGTAAGACCGTTGTTAATTAGGGTTAGTTGAGCGTTAGCTAGTTAGCTCAGAGCCCAGTAGCCTCCCCCTGTGCCCTCCGCTGTTGGAGAGGATAGGTCCGGCCCCACACCCAGCAGCTCTTGGAGAGGATAGGTCCGGCCCCACACCCAGCAGCTCTTGGAGAGGGTAGGTCCAGCCCCACACCCAGCAGCAGCAGCAGCAGCAGCAGCAGCAGCACGAGGCCTGGAGGAGGCTGGTGGCAGCCACCACCTGCTGGGATATGGCAGCTAGCTGTGCTGGCCACTGCCGCTTGAGTCATGCCCCGCTGTCTTGGGCACAGACATTACTCTCCCTACTCCTCCTTTTCTTTCTCCTGCGATCTCTTTCTCTTTCTCTCTCTCTCTCTCTCTTTTTCTGACTTCATCTCTGTCCTCTAGCAGTTCAGTCTCTGTCTGTCTGTTTCTATGACTTTATCTTTCTCTCTCCCTCCTCTTTCTGTCATTCTTTCTCTCTCCCTCCTCTTTCTGTCATTCTTTCTCTCTCCCTCCCAGTCCCCCTCTTTCTATGGCTTTCTCTTTGAGTGTGAATCCTTGTTAGGGAGGTAAGGATGTGTGTGTGCGTGTGTGTGTGTGTGCGTGTGTGTGTGTGTGCCTGTGTGTGTGTGCGCATGTATAGTGTAGTGAAGACTTAATGTGTGTCTGTTTCCTCCCTCTTTTTGATTCCCCTCTGCACACACACACACACACACACACACACACACACACACACACTTCAATCTTCCTCCCCCTTGTCCATCTTTCCATTCCCTACTTCTTTCCATTCCTATTTCGTCTCCTGGGCTCCATCTGACCTCTCTTCTCGTCATTCCCTCTCTTTTCTTCTCCTGGCTTCTCTCTTATCTTAACTCTTCTCCCCTCTCCTCTGGTCTTCTCCCCTCTCCTCTGGTCTTCTCCCCTCTCCTCTGGTCTTCTCCCCTCTCCTCTCATTTCATCTCATCTCATCTCCTCCATTCACTTCTCCTCTCCTCTCCTCTCCTCCCCTCTCTTGTCCTCTCCTCTCCTCTGAACTTCTCCCCTCTCCTCTCTTATCCTCTCCTCTGGTCTTCTCCCCTCTCCTCTCCTCTCCTCTCCTCTCCTCTCCTCTGAACTTCTCTCCTCTCCTCTCCTCTGATCTTCTCCAGGGCTGCTTGCCCCTCTCATTGCGGTTTGCAGCTATGGTTAGGTTGTGCTGTTGTTCTTTGAGAATTTATTCCTGTTCTCTCTCTTTCTCTCTCCTCTCTCTCTCTCTCTCTCTCTCTCTGTACTTATCTACAGTTTGACTGAGAGAGCGCAGCTCTTGAAGAATGTCTTTAAGAAGAGCACAGTTAGTCTATACCGATCAGACTCCATGCAGCAAAACCTACTCCGTAAGTCAACCACACACACACAAACACACACACACACACACACACATACACACACGGAGAGATTCATTTGTGTGCATCTGAACCCAACGGAAACATCTATTCATATTGCATCACACACACTTAAAACCAACGCAGCAGTGCTGTCTTTTAGTCTGACTGACTATCAACAGTAATGGTGAGCACATATTCCCTTGAGAGATGTTACGGTCAAAAAGATGCTGCAGCCTGTGTGTAGGTCACATAGACACACGATTAATTATTAAATGTGACTGAAGGCCAATGTAGAAGCTAGGATTTGAGCGCTTTTAAAAGGTTGGACACTATTTTACATCAAGTCTGACTCCTCTTCTGTTTCCATGTGCAGTAATGTGTCATCTGTCATTCTGTCGTTGCCTGCTGTGTGTTGGAGAAACCCCAGGCTAATCTGAGAGAAACGTAAACATAGGGAAGCACACGCTGCAGGCCACTCCCCTCTCCTTCAAGATAGTGTGTGTGCAAGTAGGCGGGCATGTGTGTGCATTTGTGTGTGTGTGTGTGTGTGTGTGTTTGAGGTGCCTATGAGTATACACCTGTTCACAGTCACAACTCTACTCCATCAAATCCCCAAACACTCCAGCCAGGTCTAATGAAACACATATGCCCCCTCTGGACACGCCCATCTCTCAGTGCCCCTGTGTTAGCTTTATTTCCTTCTTTATTCCTTTTATTTATTTATTTATTTATTCTCCTTCTCACACTTTCATATTTTGGAATAACTCCTTGCTTTGTTTTGTCAAGCTCATACATGTGTTTTTTCTTCTTTATTTTGTGTCTGCTTTTAGGTGGGGATAGGAGACGGTCATATGTACTTTGACCTTTGACCCTTTCATACCCTTAGCTGTAACGCACGCTTAAGACAATCCCCCCACCGTCACAGACTGTGTTATAATACCTGATAGACATAGTAGAAAACCCCAGACTCCTAACAGACCTCCCATGACCGTATCCCATTCCCACAATCCTGTGTGGTTTGCTGTGTGTGTGTGTAATTGTTTAGCAATATAGATGTATTTAAAATGTTATCGCTATCGTTCCCACAATGCACTCCTCTCACCGGCCTCTTGCATGCGGCTCCCAGGCCCACAGATAGTGGCCGAGTCCAATGAGACGTGAGGTGAGTGGGTTCAGAGTTCAGAGGTCAAGCCTAGTGGCTCAGCCAGTGATGAGAACTGTTAGAGGAGTGTAGTTCAGGGATTGGATGGACAATTTATCGTATGGGGATGGTCAGTCTATTTTGTTTAAGAAATGTTTCCGTATGACATCATATTATTTCAGTCTTAGTTTTGTTCATTTTTATTTATTCAATTTAATTTGAATTATTTTAAGTTTTAACACCATCACAATGATTGATCACCTATGTATTTTTTTGTCCTCTGTAATAATTAGGGGTGTGCCTGAATAATCAAATATCTGGATAAGCATTTGCAGCATAACTATTCAAATACTAGTATCCCTATTTGGTTGTTCTGTACATACTCACAATCATAGGAAGTTATGAGAAAATCAGAGATACTCACTTCAAATAATGAGATGGTATGCACACTCACGACAATTTGTATTTGAGGAATGAGGTGAGCTGTAGCGGCTGATGTCACAAACCATATCAGGGCCAAATATTTCAGTTGAGTGCCAGCCTGTCAGCGGGAGCTCAAACAACTAATTAGTAAGAAAGACTATTGTCAAGATGGTGGATAATTACTGTGCCCCAGAATGCACAAATAAACGACTGAGAGTCATTTTCCTGGAGATCTCAAAGGAGGAATCAGTGTATTCACCTGCGGCCCATTGAGTTCATTCATTCATTGTGGCTCTACAAATGATTTACCCTACCTGTTGTAGCCCAAGTCATTCATGAAGTAGATTGAAACCTTTACCTTAAATATATGCATTGGAAGTAGCGTTATGGCTTAATCCATAGTTTTAGAAATAGAGCTGTTAAACTGCTCGCTACAACAGCTAGCCCAAAAGTATGTAATGCATGTAAAAGCCCAAAAACTAACCAAGCTAATCTTACACTGCTTCATCTTGAAATTAAATAATCACACTTTCTTTCCCAGTAACAACAGAAAGGCTTTTGCTGTTATGCTATTGGCTACTCTAAGTTGGATATCAGACATGAACCCTGGTTTGGTCATTTTATAACCCTCTGGACTTGTAACCCTCTAAGCCCTTAAAGAGCTGGTTAAGCAAATAGTTAGGCTATGTTATCTGGGTAACTTTACTGGAGGTCGGGATCCTCATGGGGAATCTTGATTGACTTAAAAAGAATGGCAGGAAGGTCGTGGGGACCGGGTACTTATCTTAGAATATTGGGTTAGTTGGGAATAGTGGATTAAAGTTCTGTTTTTTGTGACATAACCGCTTCAGCTCTGTACACGCTCACAGGAAAAGGTTGTACTACTTTCCCGATACATTTTCCATTCACGGCCAGCCCAGCGAATACCCGGGACCCAGTCTGATATTTAAATATAGAAACATGGTTATTGTGCACACCCCTAGTAGTAATGTGTGAAAGGTTGACCTTCAACCACTTATACTCCACCTGGCCTGCCCCACAGATGGCTACGCCTTCTCCCAGGACGAGAACGGCGTGGTGTCCCAGTCGGAGGTGATCCGGGCCTACGACACCACCAAGCAGCGCCCCAACGAGTGGTGAGACGCCGTCGCCAGCTGCCAGTGGGGCCGCTGCCTCCTCCTCCTCAGAGCCCTTTAGTTTTGGCAGGGCCAAAGAAGGCCTGCGGGAAGCCACGGGTGTTTTGTGTGTGTGTGTGTCTGTGTGTGTGTGTGTGTGTGTGTGTGTGTGTGTGTGTGTGTCTGTGTTGCGAGTGTGTTCTGTCTCAGACACACCATCCAGGCCGCCATGACAACAACGGAAAAAATAATATAAGGACGGTAGAGAGGATGCAGCTTGTTGATTCTCTACATCTTTGAAAAAAGGGAAGGAAAAACATGAGACTCAAGAGAAAAAAGATATGAAAAAATATATATATATATTGTCTGGAGTTATTCTTCACTTATGTCGTAGTTGTGTGTTCCGCAGAAATGATTACTGTGCTTGCATTTTTTATGTTGTTTGCAGTTGTGTTTGTGGTCTGAATCTCCTCCCATCTACTGAATGAATAGGAGGATGGCGTCTACTGTCCAAAATGACTGGTCTCCTCTGATCTTGCATCAAAATGAACTTGAGTGTGATGCCAAACTATGTTATCCAAAACGTCTTTTGACTGTTTTAAGTGCCCAATTCGGGATGCCACACTCAATACGTCTTACTCCAAAAAAATCAAAAAAAAGTTAAGTTTTGACTAAAAAGAGGAATTCGCGTTTTTTTTGTTCGATGTAGACCGCCAAAGAACAGTCCTGAATGCAATCTCGATTTCCAACACAAAGACAAAGACGTGCACTTGAAACTGTCAGCGCGTCCAAACTGCAGTGTCCCCACGTCTCTCTCGGCACTGAACAGATCACTGCACTCCCAGTTTGTTTTGGTTTCTTTTCATGTTCAATTCTTGCACTCGATGATCTACTGTATCAAAGCCTTACATTTGTTGTTGCCTTCAGCCATATTTACTTTCATCTTGATTTGTTTATGTAGTTTTAATTACATTTTTTCTTTGTTTGTTTTTTTAGTTTGTTAGTATATGTTGTGCCTGTTGTTCTTTTTTTGACAGTTTCCTGCAGAAGTCAGTGGTTTTCTGCCATTTTTTTCTGTTTGTTTGTTTTTTCTTTGTACAGCATTATTTTGATAGCTCTTAACAATTAACTTGCATTCCATGTGTTTCTCGGCTGCAACGATCACAAAGGTGCCTAACTAGGAATTTAGTTTTCCTTTTTCCCTGCAAAGAAAGTATTTCAGATTTGACTCGCTCCGTCTCATTGCCGTGCTCTGAGCCGCGAGACAAAGACGTCCTCTTTGTCCCCAAAGGAACATGAAGGGCCATGTCCTTTTGTGGGACACTTGAACACCTATGTTCTGTCTTGTAACACATGGGGTAGCTGTCCAAAAGACAGACAGAAAGAAAGTCTCTGTCCGTGTAATGTCAGCTTAAAAGCAGCAACTTCCATTTCATCCCGCCCTCTCCTTCGGAACGGAGAATCTATCCTACAAACATAAGTGCCATTAGCTCGGGGGAAAACAAAACAAAAAAGAGAACCTGGAAATCCACACAGTATTGTTTAAAAGAAATACTTTGTGTCGATAGTTATTTTGTGAATTTGTATTTTTATATTGGACAAGTATGACTTTTCGGATCGACCTGCTTTGTAACGAATTGTCCTTTTTTCCAGTCAATGACAGTGGTGAATGAGGTTGCTTGTTATTTTGTTTGTTTGTTTGTTTGTTTGTTTTTTAGTTGTCGTATGACTAAAATGTCTGTAATGTTATTAATGCTTCTTAATTTATTTATAGTCCGATGGTTGTGCGTTTTTTGGCTTTCTTCTCCCTGTGGGAGATGAGGTTGTAGTGTGAGTATCCAACGGATGTTGTCTGCATGTGCATGTCTGCGTTTGTTTGTTTGTTTGTGTGTGTGTGCGTGCGTGTGTGTGTGGGCGCGCGTGTGCGTGCGTGTGAATTGATCTGTGTATGATGTGTATATTTTGTGAGCGTGTGCACAGTGTGTTAATTGGAAGAGATTGTGTTATGTTGATGCTGAGAGAAGAGAGATGGATTACTTTCGAGCTTACAAGAGGGAGGGTGTGTGTGTGTGTGTGTGTGTGTGTGTGTGTGTGTGTGTGTGTGTGTGTGTGTGTGTGTGTGTGTGTGTGTGTGTATGTTTGTGTTAATGTATGCTGCTCGCTCTTGCATCTGTCCGCACGACTCGACAGGTGTAATGATGAACTACTGTTAACTGCTGCATGGCCGTGACTCTCTGGGGGTGTGTGTGTGTGTGTGTGTGTGTGTGTGGTTAGTCCCTATCTTCCAGCCTGTCTCCATTTAAGGCTGGTTGTGGAGAAGTGTCGTCTGTAATGCTAGCTTGACAGATGTTGCACAATGCATTGTTTTTAACTTCCAGTAGTGGATAATTGTATTAACCGGCCATTTGGTTCTGCTATTATTTATCTGGCTGTATGTTTGTATCCAGTTTTTTCCTTTCTCTCTAACCTTTCTCATGTGATGTACCTCTTCTTTAAAACAAACGGTAGAAAAAAATACATTTCAGGCTTTGTTTGTTTTGATGGGTTTTTTTTCCGTCTCTGTTGCTGGTCGCCATCTGATGTCACAGACTACTGATGTGAAAGTCGTGGTGAATGGTTTAGGACCGTTGTTTTTTCTTGTCTTTCTTTTTTTCTTTAACTTGTCATTTGTAGAAGTTGTTTTGGTGGTTGCATGAATGGAGGAAAAAAAAAAACACGTTCAGTTTTCAAGTGTTTCAAACTGTGCTTTGATTCTCTCCTTCTCTAGAGTTGGGTCACTTTAAAGAGGAAAATGCACTTTTTCTATTTGAATATCTTTTCCCTTTCCTCCTTTCTTTGACGTCCTCTGTTTGATGATTGTTCAGCATGTTGGGACTGCAAAAACTTTTAAGTGTTTCTGTCTTCTACTGCCATGAAGGACTACTGAAATAAACTTTACAACTGGAAAATGGACATTCGAGCCTGATGTCTCATTTGATAACAAACCCCTCTTTCCGCTTAGGGAGTTCGCCTTCTGGAAGATACTTGAACAGATTTGGCCGATGGCCTTTGGTGTGAAATTGAATTTCCATGTGGTCGTGTTGAACCTGATTGCCATTTGGAAATCCAGCATGACGGTCAAATGTGATATGCATCTGCAGTTTCATCTGCAATTTTGCAAATGCCAGATTAGCTAAGTGGCAAGTCCCGAATGGAGGAGAGGAAACGAGTTACAATGTAGTTTCAGTTTCTGAAAAGCAGTGTTTTAATGTAGAACCACAGAAAGGCATCCTAACCCCCCCCCCCACACACACACACACACACATATATCACCACCCCCACCCTCCAAATCAGTCCCTAAAGAGGCCGACTGATTTTCTCTCTCCCATGACGATGTGTACATTGTGTGTATTTGTGTGTGAGTGCCTTCGAGTGTATTTTGTGTGTGTGTGTGTGTGTGTGTGTGTGTGTGTGTGTGTGTGTGTGTGTGTGTGTGTGTGTGTGTGTGTGTGTGTGTGTGTGTGTGTGTGTGTGTGTGTGTGTGTGTGTGTGTATGTTGAACTAAACAGGACATGCAAAAAAACGCTGAATATCCAAACAGGAAGAGGCAGGGAGAGACGTTGTGAAAACATCCGTGTGCTGATACACTTGACAAGCAGATGGCATCATTCCGATTGGCTTGGGCTGCGTTTATTATTTCACTGGACATTGGCTGACCCCCCCCTCACTCAGGATTGCTCTCTGGCCGTCTCAGGGCTTGGCCATGTTGCCTCGTATTTGTGTTTATCATCACGGCAAATTGTTAGTGTTATTTTTAAGTGAATCTAGTACCATAGAAATGTGTCCTCAAAAGTGAGTTGAATCTATGAAGGTGTACACTAAGAAAGACTGATGACGGCTCTTTCTCCAATTCTAACATATTCTAGATTGTGTGTGACTTTTCTTGAAATGTATTAAATCATTGGAATGCTGGCTGAAAAACAGACATGACGTACATTTTTTTAATATTCATTTTATTTCTAATATCGAAACATTGTACATAAGACAGTGAAGTGGATTTTGTTACTGAGGTGGTTGAGGGTTGAGTTGTTCAACTTATAAGGTTGGATGTTGGGGGGGGTCCATGTTAAATATTAAATGGTGATCAAGCCGTGGTCCAACAGATCCAAATCAGTTCTATCAGTCAGTTCTGACAATCATGGAATATTAAATAAAGATCACTGAAGTCCTGACTCTGCCTCCTCTGTACTGCTGTGGGACATCGTGATACTGTGGACCTGGTTCTGATCGTGATACTGTGCACCTGGTTCTGATCGTGATACTGTGGACCTGGTTCTGATGGATCCGGCTCTGTATCCTGAGTTGGGTTCTTTTGAATGCAGTCACCTATAGAGACTTGATGAGCCACTCAGGTCTCCTAACACTGAGGGTCTCTTAAAAACAAACTATACGTACTCATCTGTCACCTGTTAATCTTAGAAAAGGCTATTTTACTTTTTCAAAATGGACTTCAGATACAATGACATCCCTTAAAAATGTGAATCATCTATTTATTTGACATTTTAGCCCTGAAGGAATGGATGTATGTGTATTATAATGAAAGGACATGTCTGGTCCGGCTGCCCAGTGCCAGTACACAGATACATAATTCAGACATTTCATCCAAAAAATAAAGTTCATTCTGTTCCCTCTTAGAGGGGCATTGAGATTGTCAAAATACTCTTTTTTTTTTTATCCCTGGTAGTTTCCTTTTTAATGCCATTGGACGATAACATAAAAGTCTCCAAAACAAACTGCCAACTGTTGTCTTTTCAGTCCTGAATGTGGGAATTTGCAGTCAGTTGTCTGTCCGAACAAAAGAAAATCCACAGAATATGTAATGACACGTGTCATGATATGGTGGCAGTTTGTGCGAAAACACCAGGAGGAAATAAAGGCTGCTTATAAAAGTGCATATTTTGACCTCAAATAAAAATCCATAGCTGGCTTGGTGCACAATGAGACCCCTTCATCTGACGGGGACCAGTGTCCCTGTATTAGGTTCTACAGAAGAGTCTTCACAGCTGGATTAGATGTTCTCTCCTCTCTCTCAGGCAGCAGTCTCTCTCCTCTCTCTCAGGCAGCAGTCTCTCTCTCTCTCTCTCTCTCCTCTCTCTCTCTTCAGCATGTCCCTGAAGGCTCCCATGTAATTGCTGCAAAGGCACAAATGTGCTCCCAGACCAAAGCTGCCCCTGGTGTGATTCTACAATCAAGGGTGCGAGCTTCCATGCATTGCACCCCCCACCCCCGCCCACACACACACACACACACACACTCACACAGACTGGCATACACACTCTTGGGGGGTTCAGAGGGTGTCCAGGACCAGTCAGCTCTGGCTGAAGTCGGCGAAGCCCTTGGGCCCCGTGAAGGGCTCAGTCTGCAGGGGGAAAAAGTACTGCTGGGGCAGCAGGAAGCCAGAGCCCTGAGAGGCATGGTGGAGCTGCAGCGAGGTGTGAGTGTGGGCGTGGGGGTGAGGATGGGGGTGAGGGTGAGGGTGGGGGTGGGAGTGGGAGTGAGGGAGCGGAGGAGGAGGCCCATGCGGATGTGACAGGCCGCCATGCAGACACGCCGCGGGGGAGCTGTAGGGTGGTGGCGGAGGAGGCGGCAACGCCGGCTGGGACGAAGGCGGTAGAGGCGGAAGAGGAGCAGCCGAAGAAGAGCAGGAGGATGAGGAGGAGAGAGTGGCCGGGCCGGAGGACAACAGGAGCTGCGCTTGTGCCTGCATCGGCATCGGCATCTGCATGGGTGCCTGCAGGCCGTCAGACCGGCCCAGCGAGAAGCGCCGCAGCGAGCTGCTGCCGGTGCCGCCGGCCGAGCTGGAGCTGGTGGTGGCCGTGCTGGACTGGCGCGAGGGCGTGCGCAGGCTGGGTGGCGCCGTGGTCAGGATCATGGGGATGGTTTCGCCCTGGCAACTGCGCAGCGAGAAGCGGATGGGCTGCTGGGTGGGCTGCTTGGGCCGCAGGCAGGTGCAGCAGTACACGGCCACCAGTGAGCCCACCACCACGAACGCCACGAAGATGGAGCCCACCATCAGGAAGGGCACATAGATGGGCTCTAGGGGAGAAAAGAAACAAAACAAGTCAGAACAAAATGCCTTCACTTCAGAATGGCACTACAGCACACTATCACCAGTGAATGGTCCATATTGATAAGAAACAGACTATTCATCTATCATTAAGTCCAAGTTGCCCGGCTTAAACATTGTTCTTGTATGCTCTGTAATTAAGCTACAGCTAGGAGCATTCTGATTACCATAGAATTAGTTATTAAAAATACAACTGTAAAAACGGGCAAAGATTCCAAATTCCAAATAATCATTTCAAAACGTTTCAAACTTACATAGATTTACAGTTTGGGTTTGTTATTTTATCTGTTTGGGTTTCGATTCAACTTTTTGAAAAGGAAAAAGTAAGGACTGTGGGGACACCCTGACCCCTGAGACAGGGAGGCACATTGGGTGTAAAATTTCAACAGTATTTACCACAGAAAACAAACTGTTTTCTTCCACAGCCGCAGGAAATGTTTATGGTCAAGATTCAGATTACTCGTGGGTTCAGCAGGTTTTGCTGTCCCGGGGCAATGCAGGGGTATGCAAAGCACATCCAAAACTGCCGCTCAGTAGATGGGTTACTCCGATTTGCAGATACATATAATGTCATAATTAGTCCAACTTAAAATATATACATAGGTTTTCAGTGGTAACTACCAAAGACACATTTATCAAGCTTCCTCAACAGTAGGCCACACTTTTCTATTTTCGTTTCGTCATTTTGTCGAAGCGATCGGAGGTAATTTGGTCCAAAGAAAAATACACAAGCTCCAGATGACAGGTCAGATTACACCGCCGAACTGTGATTTGTGCAGATGAATCGGTGCAAATTGATTTATTTCCATTTATTTCCTTCAAACAAGAAAAATATACGCGAGGTCATGGGTTGACTTTGACAGATAGCAGGTTATCTGCTTGATCAATTGTGTTCTAGCTCTGACACGAAATAAGATACATACATAGGGAGTAGCCTGCTTTGCCTTAGAGGGATATGAATGCCATCAAGGCACATCATTTTGAATTATGCCGTAATAGTAATTAATAGGCTATTAAATACTCTATGTGACTTGCGAGTTTCACCCTAAAATAAACCTCTGCGAAGATTCTTGCTTAGGCTCTTTTGCATCATTAGTGTAACCCAGCCATACAAGTTGGGCACTCAACTGAAACTTTGTGTTTCTCCCTCTCTGTGCATTGTGTAGGCTACTACTAAAACAGATTTGACATGTGTGGCCACAGTGCCCAGGTGTAGCAATCACATGTTCAGCGTCTTTTCTTGTGTTCCACTGATAATCCAGACAACCTCTCCCTTGTTGAAATAAATGCTGCATAGCTCACATAACAGCTACACTACACTCAGGAAATGTGAGCAGCATTAATCGGGACGTTTGGAAAAAACAAGATTACTCCACAGACTCTTTTGCAGCAAACAAGGACGGTCCTCTTTTTTTTTTTTTTACTTGTTCGAATGCGTTTATTTTATCGCGGTTCATGAATAATATATTCATGTTCACATGATTGATATGAAAGTTAACAGTTACGGTTAGGCCTATAGTTTAGAGAACGCAGGCAAATGGAGCATATGTTATAGGCTACTGTTTCTCAGGCTTTGGGAACTTCCTATATCCATTATGAAAACAAAACTTCTTATTTATTTGCGGTAATTCATAATTATCTGCCCATACTTTGAATAAACATACAGTTAAAAACAAATAATAGCCATAATATGAAATTATTGACTGTTATTATGATTGCCTATTTGCTAATAAATGCCTTTTAGTTTATAGACAAACTCGTGTGTATGCTTAATTTGAATAATGTTGAAAATGCGGTAACGTCATTGATCTTTGATGGATAAAACACCACATTAATTGATTATGATGTTTTCAATGATAGTCTACAAGACAAATGTTTTGCCTTATCAGTAGGCTACACGGAATATTTGAACACTGACACTG
The DNA here is from genome assembly GCF_900700415.2 of Clupea harengus. NCBI lineage: Eukaryota > Metazoa > Chordata > Actinopteri > Clupeiformes > Clupeidae > Clupea > Clupea harengus. The sequence continues at coordinate 20,278,060 of NC_045171.1, read as the reverse complement.
ACATAGATTTCAACTTTTGGAAAATTCACCTCTTTTCGTGTAAATCTGTTTGCGGTTTGCCTCACCTCAGTTTTGTGTTCACGCTAAAATGCTTGTGTGAAGCTTCAGAGTTGCACCCAAGATGCATGGTTGTAGTTGATTGACCTGTGGTCACCGATTAGGCCTACTTACAACTCGAAATTTGCACTGAATTTGAACCTCCAGTTCACCACACATATTCCCTAATTACACAGTGCTGCAGATATATATATATATTAAAAAAAAGTATCTTACGGGCAGCGAATTCGGTGTTCTCCACTTCCCTGTCATTTGTGCAACTACCCTGGTCCAGCCGTGCGTCCACGGCAGCGCAGCAGTACCGAAGCGAGCAGGTCCCACAGCAAACGGTCGCGTCCATCGTATCGAAGTCCTCTGGACACTGAAAACCTTCGTGGTAATTTCCATGGCCGTCCAGCCAGCCGTGGCAATACTCTCCCTGGGCATCAGATATCCGGAGGTTCCATGTCAAGTAGCCCAGAAAAAGGCAGTTGATAAGGCGCACCATGCCGGCGATGTGCCGTGGTTCGCCTGTAACGCTCCAACTGGAAGGCACGCTTTTTATTCGATTGATTGTAGCTAATGAGACTTGCAAATGCGTTCCTGCAACCTGGTCATTTATTCCACAAATATATGTTTGCTTTAATTACCATCATGAAGTTGATCATTTAAACTACAAATGCTTCGATGAATCATTGCTGTCATACTTATCTGAGACAGAGTTTTTCCAACTCTCCCAAATCTCAAAAGGAAGCACCGCAGTAAACTCTGATCATTTTAGAGCATCACAAAAAATGCCGATTCTGTGATCCTTAAGCAGAATATCAACCAGTTGCTGACATCTGGTCCTTGTTTGGTTCTCTCTAAATGTCTACTGTGGTCTCTAAGATCAAATGAGACCCTACAGAAGTGCCCCAGAACTTTTCAAAACATGGGAATTCTGTCAAAAGTTGTGAATAACGCGTAGCAATCCGAATCCACAAGCGAGTGCGTCTGTGTCCTGTCACTGGTGCCGTGCATCTGACCGACCGCAACCTCATTTCAAACCTGTTGCTTTTTGTGAGCTCATCCGTTGACGCGCACGCAACTTGCTAAGCAGACGTGCGCATTCATGTCTTTGCTCTCGCCTTGTGGTGTCCCATGGTCATTCACAAACCAGTCAGAGCCTACGCGATATTTTGGCGCCTCTTCATCGACCAAACTTTAGGGTCTGCGCACTTTATGCTGACGAGGCAAACAAATTAAAATGTGATAAGCTTAGATACATTAATTTAAATTAAATACGTTGACAATAAAGTCAAGACTGACGAAACGTACTCTGTAAGTAACTTACATTCAAAATAATTGAAATAATAAAAAATAAAAGAAAAAAAACCCTGTTGCAAAACACCATTTTCTGAACGTCTATTAATTGTCCATCTATTTTTGGTTTATCATTGGCTTTTATTGGTGTTTCTTAAGTGTTTGGCTTGACGCCCTGTAGGGCCACTGTGTCGTCCGAAGTCAACAACAAATGACCACCTTGTCCAAGACTTCCGGTATTCCGTTAATTTGGTGGTACTGTCTTCTATTGAAATATTATGACAGTAAACATGTTAATGTCAACTGGAAAGTCCTGCTGTAAGACTGAGCAACGTTATGCTGCTTGATGATGATCTACCGCCATCTTGTGGTGGGTTTATTCCATACAAGACGACTGCATTTCAATTTGTGTTGAGTAATGTAAATACAAAAGATGTTCAGCCTGTAGGTCTGCACGTATCAAATAATATGTTCTATAATGTTACATTCTCCTTCTATTATTTATTTATGCATTATTATTAGTAGTAGTAGTAGTAGTAGTAGTATTAATAATAATAATATATAGTCTGTAATAATGCAATTACCCTACAGTTCATAATTTCACTTTTCCCAGGATTAGGAAACTAGGAGAAAAATACTTTCTTTAAGTTCTTTATGTTGTTTTTGTTAACTATTAATTTGAGTCTATATAGCAATCATCATGGGGATCGCTAAGAGTTTTTTTACCCTCTCATGTACTCTCTCTCTCTCTCTCTCTCTCTCTCTCTCTATCTCTCTCTCTCTCTCACACACACACACACACACACTCACACACAACGTGCAAACGGGACGTCAAGGTCCCTACTGTGTTCATAAGCTGGTAGACTATCCAAAACGTGACGCTTCTATCAGGGGATTGGTTCAGTGCCATGTCAGTACATGCGCCCACCCTCCGAGTGTTTGAGATTGAGTTGGAAGTGTTTGAGACACTAGGCTAGACACCAAGACATAGGGGGTGGGGAGGCACCTGATAATCGTCATTGACACACACCGCAGGCGAAGCGACATCCGCGACTGGAGAGGCAGAAGTCATTTAGCCAACTGACAACTTGCGCGGCGATGGAAGAGGAAATACTGCCGGCAGACGACGGTCTCTCGGCTCCTAAGATCTGCCGCCAGCAACGCAGTCTATACAGCGCGCTCAAGACGTTCCCGAACAAGCGGGCAGCTGGCAAGGCGAGGTATGACAGACCCACAATGGTGGATATCCCGCATCTCGGAGACGGCGGAGGGCAGCATCCCCATACGTCTTTCAATCACCATAATCAGTATTTACATCAGCAGCAGCGCCTGCAGTTTCAACAAGCCACAGTCACCATCAGCAGCAGCCAGCAGCAGCAGCATCAGCTGCCCCAGACATCATATCGTTTTCCCTGCGAAAACAGGCCCAGCAGCAGCAGCGTCGCGACAACTACCTCAGCATCAGCAGGGAGCGGTACGGCAGCAGCATCTCTTGGCAGCCAGCGGAGGATCGGCGGCGGCGGTGGCAGCGTTGGAGCAGGGTTGCGCCCCGACTCCAGACACCCGGGGCGAGCCGAGCTGTGCCACGAGTCTCCAGACTGCAGTTATGGAATAAGCAACGGTATGCCTTAAACGACTTTTCATGCTCTAGTAGTCAACAAACATGACGCAGATACTCAACGACTCCTACTAGCAACATACCCAAGCCACTTAAATATAGAAGTTAATAAGTTATTCATTTTTACAGCCGTTAAAAGTAAAACGTCACCTGGTGATGATCACTTATATGCCAGTGACCTACACAGCCTACACATTTGCTTCAAGTACTTTTGACATTTCTTTACTGATAAACAACTACAAAACTTTAAAGCAGTTTGTGTGTGTGTTGCTCAGGCATGTGTGGTAGGCTATTGTCTGTTGAGATCTGGACGCAGTTAGAGATCTGCTGACTAGTGATAATGTGTGTGTGCAAACAAGGTAGGCTACTCATATCGAAAAGGGCTCTTGATAATTAGAAACTGCAAATGGCGACTGCTCCAGGAGGGGATGAACTTTATGAAGAGGCCATTTTTGTGAATCCCAAAGGGAAGCAATTCAGCCTGAATTAAGTCAAACATTTTCACAAACATCTGTGTTGCATCCTTTTTGCGTTCGTGCTATTACGTTTTATATCGCAGTAGCACAAGTTAAGTTTAAACAAACCTAATCACAAGAGATTACATGACAAGCTCTGTTATTTGTTTCAGATCTTTGTTTTAGTTCCTTGTTGTAGCGACCCTTAGAACAAATCTAAGAACCCAGATCGGGCAGCTGTTCCAACCAAATGAATCCCAGGGTCAACCGTTAAATGCCGTTAAATGGTTATACCATAGAGCTGTACAAAGGGGATACAAAGGCATTGTGGTGGGAAATTACCTGGGACGTTAATGCCTATGCGACTTTCCCTGAAAACAGCCCTGACTCATCCAGGCCAGTAGGGCAGCGGCAGAAACATCCCCTGGGGATAGGAGGACTGCGTGATGAGCCGCTGCTGTGGGTTCTGTATGTAATAGTGAAAGTAAAGCTCTGCACCTATGTGATTTGATGTTTCCTGTTGTGTGGGAACATGTCATCACTGACAAGGTGAGGAGGGATGGGACAGAGGAGGATTTGTTTAGGAGTGAAGTTGTCCAGCTGTTGCATCTATTGGTTGATACAAGTTAAAGATAAAAAAGTGCAGGGTTATTTTTAATTTGCGTGTGCAATAAAGCTGGGTTGACACCCAACCTCAGATTTACTGATGCCTTGGAGCAAGAGGTGCCAACTGCAGACGAGCTAAAGTCTGTACTCTTACATTCCAGTAATGTGGCACCAAACTCTCCAGATGAGGACGAGCATGCAGATTAAGTCTCAGATTAAGATCTACAGAGGTCGAGACTGTATGTATGAAGACAACCTTTAGCGTACGTATGTCTTGTCTCGAGTGATCGTTGTTCAGTGAAACATGCTTGGTACCAAAACGTTAAAGCTCTGTGTGGTGGTGTGTGGTTCTTGTGGGATCTGACTCAGACAGATGGAAGATGCTAACAGTATGAGATAGAGGTCAGTGGGCTGGTGCTGTACCAGTCCCTTCACAGGCCTCATCTGGATATCCTGGATATAATACTAATAGCCATGGCCTTTAACTTGCTGGTCAGCCCCTGCAAAACCAAAGTGAGACCCCTAAATGGCAGTGCATTATTAAGGCGTCATATTTCACTGTTCCCTAAGTCTGCCGCCACAGAACTATTTGATTTGGCTAGTGACTGATTGCCAGCATAAAACTGACACAGTGGCAGTGCCTCTTACAAGGCGTACCCTCGTTTCTTCATTTTTTTGTCGGTGGGGGGTGGGAGATTTTGGGAGCCAAAAGGTATCTTTTCCCGCATCTGCAGAAAGTTGTCACGGTGTAGTGCGTGATAAGCTGGAAAGCCTTAAACTGGGCACGGGAAGTCAGCGGTGAGTAAGCCGATAATCAACGATCACGCTGTTCTATTAAGCAGATCATCAAAGAGCATGCTGTGAAACAGGATTAAATGCTTAATCAGCAGCCGAGAGAGAGAGAGACAGAGAGAGAGAGAGAAGGAGTAAGAGAGAGAGAGAAAGAAAGAGAGGGAGATGGATATCAGTGTGATAATAAGGATGTGGCCAGATCTTCAGTCTATTTCCTCTTGCTCTATTTACGTGCAAGAGCACCATTCTGTCCCTGGCGAGGCACAACCCTCTGTTGGGCCACTGTCACGAGAGCACCATTCAGTACGTCTGGTTCCCTAAAACTACAGCTGTGTGCAGTGCAAATATCTTTGTGTGTGTGTGTGTGTGTGTGTTGACATGTGTGTGTCTGTATTTGGATGCATGTGGTACATATGTGTATTAATGAACTACATCTTCACACAGTGTATACATCTTTGTGTGTGTTTATGTGTGTGTTGGGGGGGGGGGGTGGTGGTTACATGTGTGTATCTGTATGTGTGTGTCTGTATGTGTGTGGTGCATATGTGTATTAATGAACTACATCTTCACACAGTGTATACATCTTTGTGTGTGTTTATGTGTGTGTTGGGGGGGGGGGGGGGGGTGGTGGTGGTTACATGTGTGTATCTGTATGTGTGTGTCTGTTTGTGTGTGGTGCATATGTGTATTAATGTGTAGATGAGAGAATGGGAGGGTAATTGTGCATATGGAGCTCCAGTGAAGGCAGCTGTTGTGCCCAGGGGGAGGCAAACGGTGACAACAGCTTCTGCTTTTTAATTCCGGCAGGCGCGGGGAGAGAGGCGCACCCAAGGACGTGGCTCTGAAATCGCTGTAATAACGCAAATTGCATTTAAAAGCTCTCCCAAAGAGATTGTGATTAAAATAAATGGGGCTCATAAATTTCCCTCTCCCCATCGCGTGTTGTGTTTAATGAAATTTTATGAGACTCAGTCTGTGCACAGTGTCAGGGACAAAGTGTGTGTGTGTGCAAGTGTGTGTGTGTGTAAGTGTGTGTGTTCTAGAGAGGGAGAGAGAGCGAGCGAGCGAGGGAGGGAGGGAGGGAGGGAGGAAGAAAGGGCAAGAGGGAGAAATGAGAAAGCGATGGGGGGAAATGATATCAGATTCATCTCGGTGGGTAAACAGAGACGGCGCGCATATTAATCCATCGCCACATCTGCACCGGCGCGATAGTCACGTCTCCGACTCCTGCCGAGACGTGCCCGTCCGTCACATTTCCTCCACAGCAACGGCTGGGGCCTGGTAATTACCTGCCTTGTCTCTTTGTGCGAGGATGACAGATTCATAATCGCTCAGCAAGAGATGCACAAGATCTCTAGTCTCATTTTGTAGCCAAGTGGGGGAAGGGAAGGCGGAGTGTGTGTGTGTGTGTGTGAAGGCGGAGTGTGTGTGTGTGTGGGGGCGGGGGGGTGCCTTTGCCACGCCTGTCGTGTTGGTTTAGGGTTCTCCTGGCTACGACACACAGAGCTTTGACGGCATGTTGTTTTGTTTGATCTCCTGTTTATTTGTGTCGTGGGTGGAGTAAAGGTGAAGGCGTGGGGGTGGGGGGGGGGTGGCACCTTGCCTCTCCTCTAGGCTTCATCTCTTCTCTCACACCCACACCCAGCATACAAATCACATCCATGCAGCAAACAGTCTGTGCTCTGGGTGTGCGCAGAATTCTGTGCAAAAGATTTGATTTTGGCCAAGCGGATGCAACCTGTCTCTCTCTCCTCCCCGCTCCCCTCCCCTCCCTCCTAAAAAGATGTGAGCGCCTGATAATGGTGGCAGAGTGAAAATAGAAAGAGGAAGAGAGAGATGAAAGATGGAGATAAGATGGATGGCAGGGGAAGGCCTCTGTGGCAACTGTGGAAACCACAGAACAGCGAAACCACGTAACTGAAAACACAGCTAGTCACTGTAGAATGCAGCCCCTATATTCAAAAACATAAAAAAGCATGCTATACACAAGACAAGAACATGACACTATGTATTCAGATAGACTGTACTATATGCTAAACATAATATATACATACAATGGGAATACAGTATCCACTTATATCCACAATATATATACATGTGTATATAGCATAATATTCATATGTTTTTTATCCCTTTCATGTACATAAATGGGACCATGCTTATCTCTGTTCTCACTTGGTCTCCCTTCCTCTCCAGAGAATCGCCTCATTCTGGACGCATTTGCCCAGCAGTGCAGTCGCGTGCTCAGCCTCCTGAACAATAATGGCCGCTTCATGGAGCCCCACACTCCCCTGCCTGTGCCCACCTCCTCCCACATCAAGCAGGAGGACCAGGAGCGGCCGGGCACCGGGCCCTCTCCTATGGCCAAGCCCCGGCCCGACGAGGGTTCTGCTCCGGACCCAGCGGACCAGGGGGCCCAGCGCGCGGGCCCGTGGAGCCAGCAGCAGACCTCCACCTTCCTGCGCATCTTCACCGAGTCCCTGCAGAACTACCTGCTCACCGGGCCGCCGGAGGGGGAGCGCTGCCGGCCGGCCCACGCGGAGCCCGCGGCGCCCGCTTCCCCCAGACACAACATGGGCGGCTGGGCCTCGCCGTCTCCGTCCGAGTCCTACGGCCACCCGTCGTCCACCCTGCCCGAGGAAGAGGAGGAGGAGGAAGGCTGCTGTCCGCGCTGCATCGAGCTTGAGCAGGAGGTGCTGTGCCTGCAGCAGGAGAACGAAGAGCTGCGCAACAAACTGGAGAGTGTGCCAGGTAGATACCACTTTAAATAGCCACACGTCAGGATAGCAAAGGGGCAGTACCACAGCTGCCAAATGTTTGGCCGTGTTATTTACGTATTAACCATTAATCATAGACCATGTTGATTACATGTCATTTCAGTCTGATGATAAATTCTATTTCACAGATGAGTTCACACGATTGATAGCACCATAGGCCATGCGCTGTGGAGTGTGAGGTGTTTTCTATCAGTGTATCTCTTCGATTCCCACTTTAGAGAACACGTGAAATCAGCATCATGCTTGTTGTCACAAACAAGCAAGGGAATTTGGACCAGAGCCTCTGACTGGAATCCCTGCTTGTGTAATGATTCACCTGGCAGTTAGAACCGAGTATATCTGCCAAGCTATTTTTCACTCACCCCCTGTTTGGAGGGAGTCTGGCTGGAGTACCTACCTTTGTTCCTCTGAAGGAATGAATCCACATAGAGCCATACAAATGACTCTCCCAGGGACATTTAACCCATCGGCAGTAGTAAATACAGGATATTATTGAAGTTTAGGTTGATCGACTGTATATGGTACATGGAATAACAAAGGAAGTTTTGGACACTGTGCAAGATTCTCCCTCCTACATTAATATTGTACTAAACTGCTTCATCTGCGTTGAAATTATGGTCCCTTCCCCTTCTTTGGAATGTGCCAAAAATTCAGTGGATCTGACACCCTGAGTAGAAAAATGTGAACAGAGCAATTTAACAGTTATAGGGATCGTTCGGAGCTTTTGGAACATTTGGACACTATTTCTGTGTTAACCGAAAAAAAATCCAGAACAGGGATTTTTGATTGGAAAAATGTGCTTGAAGATCTATGTAATGACTCAAGATCTGACTGAATCTGATATAAATAATCAAAAGAAGCAATTGTGAGGCCTGATGTTTTAGTGGCTGGACTGTAATTTCGTAATTGACCTTTCAAACTGGTTTCCTTTGCAGCCCCCTGTCAGAGTGTGCTGGACTTCTTTAAAGCTGTGCTGCAGCATCACAACCAGTTTCTCCAGCCTCCCATTGATGAACAGATGACAGAGGTGAGGACACAGGTGATGGACATTTCTGATAAGGTCACATGGTCTCTGAGCAGGTCACATGTCTCTCTCTCTCTTAAATTCAGCATATATATATATATATATATATATATATACACTCTCTGCAATATGACAAGTAATACCTTGGGTGGAAATCTGTCAATGGGAAGATAGCACTCACTACATGTTATCACTCGTTGTAGTAAAACACATCTTGTTGATTGAACATGCAGTAAATAATCAAAGGCAGTAGCAAACAAACAAACCCATTCATATTCGTAGAAAAGCATTGGCAAGTATTACTGGGACAAACGTAGAGTACCTTGACCCTTTTATGTTTTTACCTGGACCATGATACAGACACCCGCTGTTGTGAACTTCAAGTCAAGTCATGAACCAAAACTGAAACTCTTGTCACAACACATGAACACACATGAAACTAAACTGCAATTCAAGCTACACATGCAAATAGGGAGATGAAAAAGCTTTGAGACTTGTATTGCATAACTACAGCCAAGCACCAAGTTTCATAACAGCTTAGTTACAGACCCTTGATCGGTAGAGTATCTGTGGGCAAAGCATCTGGTTTCAAGGTCCAATAAGTTATGGGGATTCCCACGGCCATCCCCATGACAAATGCTGTTATTACGCTTCTACAATAAGCTAGTGTCCTAAAACCATACGGTTAAACACATGTTAGGCTTTTTTGTACAGTTGTTATGAATGTTTTGGTGGTAACTAGTGTTTATAACATCCTCAAAGGCATTTTGATGGCATATAGACAAGAGAAGGTTAAACACACCTGTCGTTCCCACCAACCGCCTAAGCTATTCACTGTGCAGTGTGGTCTGAAACCCAGCAAAAATGTAAGAGCAGCTTTTACAGCATGACTGCGCCAAATCCATCACCAGAATACAAGAGTTAGCAAGCTAGCTAGATTGATCAGGGCCAACTGTGTTTTTGTTGATGTTTGCAAGGCAAGTTTTTTGCAAATGAAGGAGGGTGCGACATTTTGTTATTGCTCGCTATATGCAACAAATGCATGTTGTATTAGTGACGGTGTTATATAACCTCCAGGGTAGCAAACAGCTGTTGGGGAACTACCCGCTCTTCATCACCAACAAGCAGTGGGACGAGGCAGTGAACTCTTCCAAAAAAGATGGCCGACGCTTGCTCCGCTATCTAATCCGCTATGTCTTCACCACGGACGAGCTCAAGTACTCCTGCGGGCTGGGCAAGAGGAAGCGCTCCGTCCAGTCGGGTGAGATCGGCCCCGAGAGACGCCCTCTGAACCCGGTCAAGGTCACCTGTCTCAGAGGTAGGCCCAGCAACCTGATGCTGCCGATGGTCACGTAGAGTTGGGGAGATGGTGTTACACTTGGCTAGAAGCTGTTAAATAATAGCTTGGTTGTACAGATCACACCATGTCTTAATTGCAAGTGACACAAGCGAGCGACAAAGGGTCACTTTCAGTAAGGACATGGTGTCAAGGACCACTTTGTAGTCTTAGCTACAGTAAATGCATGCAGTTAAAGTACATGGTGATACCCAACATACCCCTTTCAAATACATATGCCAACAGTTAAGAAAAGTATCTTGCATTCCATTACTATTTGTTTAGCAGTTGACAAGGGTAGAAACTCTCCAGCACAGTTGAAACGCTTGCAAATCTTCCCCGTCTTCCCAGAGTTCATCCGAATGCACTGTGCTTCCAACCCCGACTGGTGGATGCCCTCCGAAGAGCAGATCAACAAAGTGTTCAGTGACGCGGTGGGTCACGCTCGTCAGGGACGGGCGGTGGGCACTTTCCTGGCCAACGGTGGTTGTGGTGGAGGAGGAGGTGGAGGGGGCGGTGGCAGTGGAAGTAGCAGCAGCAGTAGCAGCCTCTACATGGAGGGCTTTGACGGCCAGCTGTCCCAAGATGAGCTCTTCCTGAAGCCCCCACAGAATGGACTAGGTGACTAAGCCATTTAGTTTGACTGACCTCAAAACTTTCTTTAAAAGACAAACCCACGCAGTGCAGACGCAAGGCCCAGCCACGCTCTGTGAGCTGTTGAACTGACAATAGTATTATTGAAAAACAGGCGCCAAATACAGCGCGTAAATGGCTCCCCCTTTGTGCCAAGAAGAGACTTCTTCCAACCTGTGAACATTCCAGTCCTCAACATCCTGAAACCTCTACCGTCCATTTTTAATGTGTGTGTGTTTTTGCTCGTTTCCATCCTGGGACCTGGCCTTGCACAGCTCTGATGTTACATGGCTGGTTCGCCTCACAATTGCACCCAGAGTAGTAGGATTTCTTAAAATCCTTGTTTTGTATTTGAGGTTTTATTATCGATACTATAGTATTACTGCAATAGCCGTTTGCATTCCTACTTATGAAATGCCTTTGTAATGTAAAGTTTTTTATTACTCAGGATATATGTTGATATTTTTGCCTCATTGCTATATCTGCCATGCCATAAACTGTGGTTCTGAATGTACTGGAATATACTGTTCAAGTAAGTTATTTGAAAAAAAAGGAAAATAATCCACGCATTAGTGCAAAATAATCGTTAACAGATTGTTATGGTGCTATGTCAAATCTGATGTTTAATTTACTTAAATAACTTTAAATGATATAATGCATTTGCTACTCTGCCAGAGCAGAGAAAAAAGTGCCATGTTGTATCTGAACTTGTTGAATACATGCACACAACGCCAAGTCTGTATGTAGAAGAGTTACTGTACCTATATTTCCTTCATGGGTTTCTATTGACCTGGTTTGTGACATCTGTGTGACATTTTCATGTCTCTTAAAGACCAAAATAGCACTTTCGTTTAACATTTACATGATGACAGTCCCTTGGGACTTGCAAGGCATTACTGCTTGAACTGTGTTTTTACATTTGCACTGTATGTACAAATGTGCACTAAGGGTTGGACCTGTGTCGATGGAAATCTCTGTTATGAAGCACTGCCATGCGAATTGAAGGCCTGTGTGACAACTTAACCCTTGCTAATAACAGACATCTTTCCAACAGCATGTTATGTCTGCTTATCCTTATCACCTTGTCCTGCTGAACTCAAGAAATGGTTTTAGTAAAAAGCCTCAAGCACTAAGGCTTATGTCATTGTGCTGTACCATGTTGTGACTGTGAACTTGTAGCCACCATTGCTCTCTACCAATTAATCTTTTCCTCTCTGAGTTACCCTGTCAACACTGAAATTGACAGACTAACAGAATTCTAATTACGTACTTGTGATATCTTTTTTCAGTAGCTTCTTTGTCAGTTAAAATAGTTTACTGACGAAAAAAAAAAATAGCTAAACAGGTGTCCTTTATGCAGAGGGATTTAACTGGGACCGTGCTGTATCTTCTTAAAAAGAGATATTAAAAGTGACTTCAGTCTGGAACATGTGTCATACAGCTGTGTTGTTTAGGGAGTCGCCTTTGCAGGAGTACCATGCCTTTGTCTGACCCACCAGATGGCAGTCCTTCTCAACCCAGAGAGAGAGAGAGGGAGATGTCATGTGCTTTCTTTACTTATGTCATACAAAACCATCCGAGTGCAGTGTGCTACCATATAAATAGCTTTTGGTACGTGTTCCCCTGGCCTCTTCCTTGATAGACTAACAACAAACGAATTGTTAGTAAATTCTGTACTTCAAGCAGTCAAATTTGTGGGTGATGTATATTGGCTGTGAATATTTGTGTGAATGTTTTAGATAATAATGGAATTCAGCAATAAATGACTAAGAAATGTGCTACTGTAGGCTGAAGGAACAAAATACGCTCTCCACGCCTGTCAAAGTTTTGCCAAAGTGGTCAATGAAACCGCATGTTTGATGATCAAATTTGGCTTCACAGTTTAGCAGGCGCTATCTGTGTAAAGGCTATATTTGAGTGAAATCTGTAATTTACTCAGTAGCACTGTCTAATTACTGCCGGCCTGGATTTGGCCTAGGCTAAATTATATTTGCGCTGTTTATCCTGCGGTGTTGAGCAGGATAAAACCACGGTATTTGTAAATGATCCTGTCCCAAAAGCATTTAAATGATTCACAATACAGTCCTATTTTGACATTCTGTAATTCCGGGTTCGGCAATTACAATTGCCTAGCTCTTGCCATTGTAGCTCTGTCTAACCATAGGGTAGCCTTCCATTGGACTAGCAGTGAAGTTGGTTTCATATCTGTGTAACCCGCAGATCACGACCCTTAGATAAAAGCTACTAGAGCAAGCTGTCAGTGGCAATTGTTTACGTAATCTGCTTTACCATTCTGGGAGAGCTTCGTGATTTCCACTGAAAATAATGATGTGCATAAGTGGACGGATTGAGAGTTGATAGCGCCGTTAGTTTGCAGCAGAGCGCCCCGCCCTGGTTTTGGAGACAAACACAACTTTTCGCTCGGCCAGCGGCTGTCACCGCATAGGACCGCATTACTAAATGGTGCGTCTGTGAAGAAGCATGTTCGTTCGACCTACGCTTCTTTTTACATCGTCGTAAGTGATGTCAACATATTCATCATATAGCCTGGATAGTGCATACATGAAACGAAAATGTTATGCATGTGACGCTGCGTAAGTGTAGCCTGCTCTTCAGTTCGGCAGATATCTTGCACCGCGGGCCACAATTGTTACAGTGGGCGGGCCGTCATCACAATGAGTTATCAAAATCTGTGAAGATGATGATGGACTGACGAGCCAGGAGTAAACAGTTTGGAGGACTGAAGTTACAATTCGCGTAAGGACGTTGTTTTTGTTGACTAGTGGCATTGAGGGTTGCTTCAAAGACAAATGAATGCTTGCTCAGCGTAGCATTTTAATATCCAATGACGGATATTACTCCGGATTTTATCGTATGCGTTTGGGGATTATGCAGAGATTTTGAGCTTCCCTGCACGAGCAAACACAGTGAGCTGGGCCGGACAAACGCAAGGGCGAGTGCACGGACGCCAGAAGAGTAGTAACCGAATGCGCAATTGTCAAGACCGTTAGACAATTCCTGGAAAAAACAGCAGAGCGAGAGGAAGGTTCCTCTCCGTTGTGCTCTCCCACTGCAAGCATCCAGTTTATGTCATAGCAAACATTTCAGGATGCCTCTGATAAGCCTGGACGACGACGATCAGAGATGGGTTCCCACGCATGTAAATGTGACCGTCCTTCGGGCAAGGGGATTGAGAACGAAGGGCAAACACGGCAGCCGCTATGTTTACACCATCATTCAGCTGGGGAAAGAGAAATACACCACTGGTCTGGTGGAGAAGGGAGCGGAACCGGAGTGGATTGAAGAATGTGCTTTCGAACTAATGCCCGGGTTGTTGGAGTTGGAAGGAACGGGTGCCTATCCCCCGGGAAGCAGCAACTTGGTCCTCACAGTGATGCATCGAGTGCTAATTGGACTTGACGTGTTTCTTGGTCAAACTATTGTCCCCCTGGACGAGGTCTTTCAAGATGGAATGTGCCCGAGAAATGAGTAAGTTTTCCCTTAAATTATAATTGGTAGTGGGCCTCAGGAAAGAGTTCAGGCCTCATCCCATCAGAAACTGTTTGAGTGTTCACAGAAAATGGTAATTTGTTGTACCACCTGAAACTAATTCGTAACGTGGAGTTTGAGTTTGAGTAGAGGCCTGAAAACGACTGCTGTTGAGACGGTTGTTTTAACACTACAGAGCATAGGGCTAATCATTCTAATAGGTCGGAACGAAATTTTAAGAACCATAAATGCTTTGCATGGCAGTAGATGGTCCCAAGGCAGAAAACGACATCTAGATGTCTAATGTCTACTTGACAAACGTGTATGCTACCTATGCCATACAACAGACTGTAAAAGATCAGGTTATATTACAGCATGGTATGGAGCAGCATTTCAGATAGCGCCCACCACATTCCTTAGATGGCGCAGCACATCCGGCTGAGATGCCACTCTCAGCAGTGCAGCATTTGTTTGGGCAGCGTGCTGCTGTGCCAGGCACTGTCAGGGCTATTAGAGCAGACGTTCAAGAAAGCTACAACGCCACAATACGATGACACTCTAGAATATTCCTTTCCTTACATTTATAGTCCTCCACATTTGTGAAAATCCTCACATTGCTTACATAATTGAGGAGGACAGGCCTTTTCTGTGGTGTTTGGTGGGTGAGGTTTTAACCAAGTCATCTATTTTCCTCATCAGTGTACGTTTCAGGCATTTAGAGTGCACTAAAACGAAGCAGATGGGCCCTCTGGTCAATTTAGGAAACTAATAAAGGCTACCCAACTAAATAGGATTCAAATGAGTGTCGTGGTATCAACATCTTCAAAACAAACTGATATAGGCCTAAGATGCATAGCTTGTACTGATTTCCAAAGAAAAAAAAGTTAATCTGGAGTATAGGATTTTTGGGGGGATGTGGGGATCTTATATACCCAGGCCTGCATACTATGCCTCGTTAATATTTATCTTCCTGAGTTTTGATTATTAACTATTAACACCAACATATATATTCCTCAAGCAGGACACAGACTCTTGACATTGTTTTAAACATTGTATAACACAATTGAAAAGATTGCATGGACTGCATTTTGAGCCACTGAAACCCACCCAAATAGCTATCTGAGGCAGAGGAATGGGGGCGCTTGTGACAGTCTGACACGTGGAGTTACTTGTGGGGGTAAAATGTCCAGCCTGCACATGCAGTATCAAGTCACCAATCCAGAGTGTTGGGGGGGGAAGACAACGCTAAACATCTGGCTTCAATTCTGAGGTCCGCCTCTCTCTCCACTGCACGAGACACGCGTGCTGAAGAGGAAGGCGTTTGCTTTGGCTCCGGTATGTGTGTCTGGCCAGCATAGAAGGTGCTCTGCACAGAAAAGCAAAATACAGGGAGTAGTTTTAGGCTTGGAAGACCAAGACAAAAGAACACGCATGTATGGCAATAGTATCCTACGCAGATACTGATTTATTTTTTTCTGTGAAGAAGAAATTCGTTGTTTTATTATTCTGATGGTGCGGCTGCACTGGCAGCAAGCTTCACTTTGTCTGACCATTTTGAGATTTCCAACATGCACTTCTTTCCCTCATCTTTGAAAAGCATAAACATGAAATCTAATTGTTGAGGTAGTAAATAAATAAATAAAACTGAATGTGATTTGGTGAACTTTAAAGAGCAACTTCAGAGTACTTCACAGTGTTACTTAATGATACGTCTCATAACCATATCTCTGTCCTATGACTGTAGATGGCTGAAGCTCCACTCAAAGGCAGGCAGGCCAGAGAAAGAGCGAGGGGACTTAAATGTGACGGTCCAGTTCACCCGCAACAACCTAACAGCCAGCATGTATGACCTGTCCGTCAAAGACAAGCCCCGCTCCGCCTTCGGCAAGCTCAAGGACCGTGTCACAGGCCGGAAGAGGGAGGTGGAGTCCTCCTCGGCCATCGTCCCCGGCCGCTTTGCCGCCCTCTCGGGGTCCGCGGGCCATCCGTTCAGCGAGGGGGCGCAGAGAGAGGAGGAGCAAACGGAGGAACCCGTCGTGGAGGAGAGGGAACGCAGAGGCAGCAAGGTCAAGGACTTCTTCGGGAAGCTGCGGAAGTCCTCGGACACGAGGTCCTGCTCATCCTTGGCCTCGGACAGCAGCATGGCGTCCTCGGCAGGAGAGCCCTTCTGCCCTCCAGTGGAGCTCTCCAGCACCCCCATCTACAGCAGCAGGGTGGTGGCCGAGAGCTTCCGCGGAGAGACGGAGGCAGGAGGAAAAGGTTGGAGTTGATTTTTATTGATTCTCCTGAGAACGGGAGGGGGTGGTGTTATTGATAATGTTTGCTGAGCGATCATTTGAAGATGAACTTCACTTTTAGGTTTGAGAAAACATATAACGCAGCACAATGATGCATTTTGAAAATAAGTCAAACGATAGGTTCTTGTGAATTTCTGTGACTTCACATTAAAAGCATTTAGTGTGAGAAAGCTGCCTGCTCTCAGGCTTATTTCAGTGTCTGCATCACTCTCTCACTCTACTGTCTCACTCTCTCACTCTACTGTCTCAATCTCCAAACAGCCTTCACACAACAGGACCCTAAGGTGATGACACACAAGCGTGCCTACAGCGACGAGGCCAGCAAGGTCACCACCACCTCCTCCTCCTCTGTCCCCCGGTCCTGCCCCGCGGTGGAGACCCTGAAAGGCCAGAGCATGGTGCTGTCCAAGTCCTCTCTGTGCATCAACGGCAGCCACGTGTACTCCCCTGAGACCGCTGGCCCCGCAGGACCCAAGGCTAACCCGGGCACGCTGCCTGCTCGACGGGCACTGCTGGAGAAGTGCTCTCCGCTCTCGCGCTCCCTCCAGAACCTCACGCGCCGCGGCGACGACCCTCAGAAGGCCGCCCTTGCCGGAGGGGACGGTCGGCGCTGGTCCTTCGACAAAACCAAGAAGGAGGACGGCGGCGCTGATCAGGCAGCTGCCGGTGCCTCAGCCCAGGGCGCAGCGTCCGCGGACGAATGCTCCGTGCAGGCTGCAACAGCCCCGGCGGAAACGGCCGATAAGGGGAAGAGGCTGAGGAGGACTCTGTTCTCGAGCGCGAGGAGCGACTCGCTGCCGGCCAAGTCGGAACACGGCCCGGCCAGCGCTCCTCACGAGGGTCGGCTCAAGGGCTGGTTTGGCTCCGGCGACTCCCAGAACAAGCCAAGGTGAGTGAGGCCTGCTCAGCAGTGTATTACTGTATGGCAGCTCTTGGGGACGTTCATTAAAAAAAGAACAGGGAATACAATGTTACACCAGCATCACAAGAAAAATGAGCATGCTCTTTAAATGGGACAGAAAAAGTAATTAAGGCTTCACCCTTCTGTCCCTTCTAGATTGGTTTGTTATGGTGTACAGTCCTATTTCAGGGACACATGACAGGGAAGGTAAAAAGGCATATTGACTGAACAGAACAGTTAGTAGTTTCACTGGTATTGTGTCTGCCATTTTGTGGTTCCAATGAATGTAACTCTTAGTATTTGACCTCTCCTTTTCAGCAAGTATTTATCTCAATTCATTGGTGGAAAACTTCAGAAAATAGTATATTCATAATTTATTACATTGTTACTGTTAAGTTGAATTTGCTGTATTTAGAAGAGAAATACGCAGGTATAATTAGATTAGATTCAACTTTATTGTCATTGCACAGAGTACAAGTACTGAGGCAACGAAATGCAGTTATGGTGTGAAACATATGAAATATTTCGACTAATTTCATAGTGAAGTACAAATGTTTTCAATACCTAATAACAAGCTAAAGTTGTGTCTTAAGAATGAAAAATGTGTTCTAACTACATAGTTAATGAATTAGACAGAACCTTATTAAATAGGTGAGCTGTACTGTAGGTACATGAACAATGTGTGAGCATATGGAAGGGAACAGTGTTGTCAAGGACTGTCGCTTCATTGATTTTAATGGCAACATCAAGTGTTTTATTCATGCATCCCAATATCCCTGAATTATTTTGATTTGACTTAATTTTTGCCAGCTTTCTCACACATACACTGTCTGATGACCTGGAGTAAAAACAGATGAGTAAATCACTTTGACACTCATAAGTTTAAGGATCAGGTGGCCCTCCTTCCCCCTGTGACTCACTCCTATTTTTCTGGCTGGATGATTGGCCTTAGCTGGCATAGCTCTAACTGTGCCTTCCCTCCACAGCCTGGAAGTCTCTCCTAAGGTAGAGAACAGCCCAGACACCCCCTTACCCCTCCATCACCGCCTCCACAACCAGCCACAGCACCCCGCTCCTAGCCATCCCGCGCACGTTCCCTCATCCCCCGCCAACGGCTGTCACGCTAACCCCTTCACCCCATCCCCGCCTCCCACCTCCATTCCCATATCCCCCTCCAACCCCTTCCTCACGCGCCTGCAGAGCAACCCATTTTTCGAGGAGCTCTTAGCCGAAGAGGCTCTGAAGTCTCCCCCGGCTGCCGGCTACCCCGGCTCGCCTCTCTCCCAGTACGCGGCCCACCTCGCAAACCCGAGCCTCCCCAGCCCTGCCCATCGCGGTGGCATGCGGAAGGACAGGGCCGGCATTAAGAGGGAGCGCCCCAGGAGCGTGGCTAGGCAGAGGTCCCTCCCGGTGCTGTTGCCTGGAAGTTCAGGGTCGCCAGCGAGCAGCCTTCCCAACTCGTCCACCAACCGCTCGCTTTCAGAGAACATTACGGAGTGGGACGAATCGTTCGAGGCCTTCGCCGCAAGCAGGCTGAAATCGCCAAACGACACGCCTTCTGCACCAAACTCAACAACAACCCCGGACAATTACCACGCTGTCCCAGACATTAGTGGAGGTGGTCGAAAAGGATTCCCGCAGCCAACAGAAGTTCCTCCCCTGCCCCCTCGCAGACCTGCTGGAGCACCCTCCAAAGACAGAAGCTCGCAGAGTTGGTTGGGAAGCGCCGAAGAGCTCGCTGTGCAGAGGGAGGCCTGTTTCCTGACCCAGTCAGACCTGGCCTCTCGTCAGCATGTGAGAGAGCGAAAACACAGGAGAAACACCAAAAGTTGGACCCTTGGCGAAGAGCCCCCTGCAGAAAGTACACTCTGGGATTTGCACAGCGATCCCGAACACCATTACGTGAATATGTGTTTCACGTCAGCGATATCAGAGGTCGCAGAGTCCAGTGATGTAAACAACAGAACACAAACGAGTGGAGAACATGGCTGGAAGGCGGGTTCATCGGAGAGAGACAGTCCTGATGCGCAAGAAAGACGCAATATGGAAAGAAAGAACAACGCACTTAATTCTTCTCATTTTGACATGAACAAAGACGTTGTCCTGAGCATGGCACTGGGCTTTGCGACAGAAAATATATTAGACAGGAGCCCACTTTCTGATGATAAGCCTGTGACCTCTCCACTCCTCGTCAACATTGTCACAAGTGATAGTGAAAAACCACACAAGGCTCACAAGGACCTTACTCATACTGAATTGGAGCCTTTAGACAGGAGCCTTTGTGAACTTAGCCTGAGGCCAGACTGTCCATCCGACCATTCAGACAAGACCAAGGTGACCAATGGGATTAGCTCTTTTGTGGTTACCACCCCAGAGTCAGTTAAAAACATAGACAGTTGTGACTTCGCATTTGTAGACTCTGACAGTTCCCCGTCCGACATGACTATTAACACTTTTGAGATTTACGACCAGAATGCTAACAAGATGTTGACGGCTTTTCAGATGGTCTCTACCGTCGATTCCTCAGGGAAGCCCGTGTCCACGCCGGTGACTGCAGCAGTGAAGTCAGACCTCAAGGCATCTGAGTTGGAGATGCTCTCCAGCACAACCCCTTCTTTCTCAGTGTGTGAAACAAAGCAAGTGTCTGAACCCAGTGTCCTCAAAGCTGACTCATTGCATAATGAGCAAGGGGATTGCTCACCTCATTATAAATCCTCTCGTGGTGGGAAAGGAGGTTGCCAAGCCCATGGGAATACTTCATTTGAAGAGGAAATTAGACTCGACTTTGGAGACGAGAGACACACATCTTTTAACTGTGAGCTACCAAATCACCCTTTAAATCCTAGAAACCAGGCTGGAAATGTCATCGGTGCAGAGATAAGAGGAACAGAGTTGACATCCTCCACAACCCCGGCCCAACAGAGAAAATGTGCCACTCTCCCCCAGGAGTCACCCAGTGCAGTACCTGCAGGACAACAGGGTCATTCACTACCATATCCTCCACTGCCAAGGCCTGCAAAGAGCAACAGGGCTGAGTGAAGGGGGAGAGGTGTCCTTCACACCCAGTAGAGGCGGAGGCCCAATCATTACGGGGAGAGTGGGGTGTCCAGGGGGAACCAGGTCATGACCAACATTCAAACAGTGGAAAATGTTGGGCATTGGCATTGTTTGAAGTACAGTTTGATTGAGCTTTTTTCCCTCCCTAGTGGAAACCGAACATTTGTTGATAAGTAGGGTTGGGTACCGAGAACCGGTACCAATATGGAACCGGTTCCAATACAACCGGTACCTACCCGGACCGAAATGCAACGCAGATTTCGGTGCCTGAGCCAATTGAACACGGTCGCTAGGCAGATTCTGTGGGGCACATGTACAACTGTCCAGCTCCCAATGTAAACTTTGTCCTGTGTCGCTCACGCTCATTGGTGTTTTCATAGCAACAGTCTTATGACAGTGAAGAGCAGGCTAGCACAAACCAAACTAGCCATCAACTTTTTAACAGAGAAAATACCGTAAGGTAAACGGTCAAAAGTGTGGCTGTATTTCGCACAAAAAGATTCAAACATCGCGACGTGCAGCAAATGCAACAAAATAATTGCGTGAAAAGAGGGGAGAGAAGGCAAGAGTCAACGGCAGATCAACCGAAGACTGAAAAAAAAACGGAGATGACAGCTAAACTACCAACGGTAGTCTCTTAAAGGGGCAGTACACATTTTCTCGTACTCAGTGTGTTCAAGTAACAAGATTAACTATAAACAAGATAGAAAAGATAGGTATAAACAAATCATAAAATGGTGAAATTTCATGGAATAAATGCAAACAAAATAATACATTTTTGACTCCAAAGGCAAATATGCTCATATTTTTGAAGCTGTTTCTTGTATTTATTTATATTTATTTAAGTATACTATAAACTGTTGTTTACAGTTAATATATTTGTTCATAGTTTGAAGTTAAAAAGTTTGAAGCTGTAGTTGGAAGCCAAGTGTTTTGTATGTATTTATAATATACTTTAAACAATGAATATATTGTTCAATTTGAAGAAAAAAAAAAAGCCTTTCTTTAATGTCGTCAATCGTCGCTTTGTGCTTAAAAAAAAAAAAGTATCGGTTCAGGCACCGTTTAGGCACCGGTATCGTTTTAAAAGTATCGGTTTAGCACCAGTATCGGAAAAAACCCAAACGATACCCATCCCTAATTGTCTGTACTTTCAGATACATATCTGTGTGTACAGGCCTCATCGACACCATCGGAGAGGGTTTCTCCTGTGCAGGTCATGCGATCATTAGATTAGGTCATGCAGGTCATTAGATTAGGTGTCGCATTTTGCCGGAGAAGGCAAATATGCTGATATTTCTACAAAAGAATTGTTGAAGTATTGAAGCTGTAGTGTGTATACAGAGTGTGTGTGTGTGTTTTGTATTTATTTAAGTATAGTCTAAACTTTTGTTAACAGTTCATATATTATTTAAGTTTTAAGTTAAAAAGTGTTTTGTATTTATTTATATATATAATCTACTTTAAACAGTTCATATATTTGGCAATAAAAAAAGCCTTTCTTAAATGTCGTCAATCGTAATTTTTTAAAATTATTTATTTTATTTTTTATAAAAGTATTGGTTCCGGCACCGTTTAGGCACCGGTATCGTTTTAAAAGTATCGGTTATGTACCGGTATCGGATAAAAACCAAACGATACCCATCCCTAGTTATAAGACACTGAGGACAGAGAGGTAGATGGGTGGGTGTGTGTGTGCGTGTGCGTGTGTGTGTGTGTGTGTGTGTGGTGGATGGGGTTACCTGTGTGGTGGCCAGGCCGTTGCTGACGGTGAAGCCGTTGATGGTGACCTGAATCTGGCCCTGGTTGATCATGTTGATGATGGCCTCGGCTGCTGTGTTCATGGGGATGACTGGCATGGAGAGGGCGATGTTACTCTCAACCACCTCCTGTCCATCACACTCCATCTGCAGGTCAAAGGGCAATTATTAGGACACGTATGGAAATTGCATAGGAGGAAAAATATATGGCTGGCAGTCTAGGTTTCTTTTTTTCTATGCGATTCTGAAACAAAAAGCTACCACTGGTCAAAATGTGAAAAGCTTGTTAGTAGTTTGAACTATAAACCACCTCGTCTACACTTTTCAGTTTGGTTTTGGTTTTAAACATTAAATATTTGGCATTTTCCAGTAATGTATACAATGATGTATTGATTATTTGTAATGTATAGCTTCGTTTGCATATTAATACTGGAGGAGGATGAGATGTGAACTATGATACAAGAGAGCTGAATTGTGGATTATAAGGGGGCTCGTCACAAACCTTGACGACTTTGACATCGGGCAGGCTGTCCAAGAAGGCCTTCAGGTCGATGCCGTTCAGTACAATGCGGTTGTCAAAGATGTGGCCGTTGGACTTGAAGTCAATGACAGCCTTTTTCTGATGGAGCAAAATAAAAGCAATGTTTAAATCCGTTTGGAATCAAACCCATAGCAAACACCATGACTGCTCCAGCTTTAACGTTTTTGTACTTAGAAACAGAATCATGGCAGAGTGTGCCTGCATGCATAGTGTTGTATATATGCATCCATGTAGAAATGCCTTGAGGCAAAAGAACATGTGCATTAGTTAGGGATGTGATTATATACGTTTTCCTGCTTTTTTAGTCCTTTGCCAAAGCGCAATGTTGGGAATTAATTTATGTATACCCAAGCCAGGCAACAACATTGAACAACATTGACCCACATCCCCCACATACACCCCACCCCCACCTTCCATGTTATGTAAGGATCTGCATGATTCGCGTGGGTCAAATTGTAAGGTTGGGCAATGCAGGATTCCGGATTAATCCGGAAAAATCCCATCTCTAATTAGTGTAAGCGTCGTGCCTGTGCATTAGTGTAGTGCCTTTGTGTGTGCACAAGAGTACCGACCTTGAGGTGTGGGAACATGTTGGCATGGTCTCCGATGAAGAAGGTGTTGGGCATGTAGGCCAGCTTCTCCGAGTACTGCTCATCTACCTCCAGTGGAGACGTAAACTTGTCTGAGACGATGTAGTCCATGAAGGGGGCCCCGCTGGTGCCTGGGTAGCCCAACCACATGGTCTACAGGAGGGAGGGGAGAGGGGGAGGTTAAAGCCATTGAGGTCGTACAAACAGAGGGTCTGAGGGTCCGTCACTGCTAAATCCCTTCACTAGGAGTTGAGTGACAAGATGGTGATTGTGTGATCCAACAAGAGCTCTCTTAATATGGACACTGAAAGTGGGACTCATTTATGAACCACAGACACACACCTGGATGGGAGCTGGTCGCATGGCGAAGAGTTCGTTCCGGGCTCCTTTGGTGTAGCCATTCATGTTGACCAGGATGTGGATTCCATCCTGATGGATGCGATCAGCTGCTTTACCATTGCATGGGATCTTAAGGAAGAGACGAGAGAGAGAGATAAATGACATGGACTTTCACCCCAAGACAAAGAGTAAAGCCCTATTTGCCAGGGATTTGTTTTCCATGGGGATGTCTCAGTGATTTGAGTCCCTTCTGAATGCAGCAAAGTTTCCAGCACCTTTTCCCTTCTGTAAAATGAACCATAGAAATAACCTGAAGTTACATTAATCCCGTGAGAATAGACGTGTGTAAATATTCCGTCATATCTTGTGGAAAATATCCAGTTTTTAATTTTTTTTTTCTCAAGTATGGAGGCACTCAAGAAGGCATTTCGTTTAGTCGTGAAGGGTACAGATACCTCGGTTCGGTCAAATCTGTGGCAAACCTCAGGTGTACGACACACAACAGTTAAATTGAGACGACCACCCAAAGGACTCCTCAGAGGCTCAATGCTTCTTGCAGCTTTAGGTCATTTATTGTATAGCGTAGCCTACAGCCTACATACTAGTAATGAACCTGCTCATTTTTAAACAAAAATGTAATTATTACTAGAAGTGGGTTATAAGAACGTTTGTTTGTCGGCTGTGATGGCAGTGCGCAAATCGAGCAGCCTCATACCATGGCTGTCATTTATACTGAGATTTCTTGTCCCATGCCAATCGGCCAGAAATATATTACAGACGTCCTGTGGTATAATCACATAATCACCCTAATTCCCCATGTAAAACTAATCCCGTCAGAACAGGGCAGGACAGCCTGTGAGCGTAACAAATGAGAATGTGGGTGTGGATCACTCCACATGTACATGACAATGTTCAGGCTATGTCTCACATGTGCACTGCATGTCAACAACAAGGCATCAATGTGTGTGTGTGTGTGTGTGTGTGTGTGTGTGTGTGTGTGTGTGTGTGTGTGTGTGTGTGTGTGTGTGTGTGTGTGTGTGTGTGTGTGTGTGAGTGAGAGAAAGAGAGAGAGTTTGTTTACCTGGGACAGGTCTGTGAAGTGATGAGACTCAGCCATCACTTTGACTCTAAAGTTGGTGCTGTCATCAGGGCTCAGGGCATAGCAGAAGACCTGCAAAGGCAACGACACCGTGTAACTTCACCATGTAACTTCACCATGTAACTTCCCACTATTAACCGCGGTTAGTAGGCATTGATTTTTGCTTTTTTTGTCTCCTTCAACATCTACATTATGTATTAGATGGTTTTCATTAAAATCCCATTTATTTTCAGTCATGGAGAAAGTGAGTAAGAAGTGGAGTCCAGAATTTGGTCATCTGTGCACTACCAAAAACACCCGTTTCACAGACCAATGCAGCTAACGGAACAGTTTCTCACCTCAAACTTCTCAGAGTTGTGCATGCCAGGGATGGACTGCATGAGGTGGGAGGTGGGGTGGTTGCCGAAGTCTGAGCTGACGTAGCCGATCCTCAGGCGGCCGCCGCTGGCCTTCAGGTCCTTGGGGTGCTCATAGCACGGCTTGTGCAGAGCGTTAATCTACAAAGACACAGCCAGGCAGAGAAGGAGCAGGTGAAGAGGTGAATCTTTTGAGTGAAGCCTCATGCTCTACATTGATCCAGCATTGCATAAAATAAAAGCCTGTTTCCTGATTGAGCATTCTCCGACTGAGTCTCTACCAGGCTTTTGGTACTAAACGGGAGACGATTTAACATTTTTTTTTTTTTACGAATCCCCAAGTCACACTTCTCAACAGGGCTATGCAGTAGAGAAGGTATCCACACTATTTGTATGTTCTCAGTGGACACAGTTCAACCGTGACTCTTCTCAGCAGGTGCCAGGAGAGCTCCAGTAACAAGCGCGTCTCCAACAACAGAACCGGAGCTACTGGTCCGGACATAATTAGCACGAGGAGCCACACCTGACTCACAGCATGCCACCTGCCACATGGAAAGATGAGCCCTGATCTCTAAAGATCGCCAATACACTGGAGTGTCCTGTTTCATCTTCCCAATATAGGAGGCATCTTCCCTCCCCCTCCCCCCTAGCGACTTGCTCCTAACCCACTAAAGAGGGCTGAATGTTCTTCATAGTTCAATGGATGATTAGTGAGGCTGTGCGTGTGTGTGCGTGCGTGCGTGCGTGCGCGCGCGTGCGCGCGTGTGTGAGAGAGAGCGTACCTTGTCGAGGCAGAGGTTGCCGTGGCGTTCGGCGATGGCCTTGCGGAAGCCGTGGGAGAGGGGGTAGAGCATGCTGTGGTGGGGATGCACAGAGGGCAGGCGGTTCTTGTCCAGCTGATCCGCCACGATGCTCACCAGCTTCTTCATGCGCTCGTCGTAATCGGTCCAGTCGCACACAATCTGCAGACACAGACACACACAGGTGACGTTCACAAGTAGCAGGGCTACAGCCAAGTGATATGGGTACAGATATTATAGCATTAGTGGTCAAGGTCAAATTCTGATCTTTTCAGGGAGAAATTGCCCAATGCTCTCCCAATTTCTTCAAGTAAAGTGGAGACTACAAAAAGCACAGGAATAAGACAGAAATAAGAATGTAAGTGCTGTATGATGATCTGAATTTTCAAACTGCAGAACACCCGTCTTTCATTTAGGGAAATATCTCTTGGTTTTCAGCTGGCATGTAATACCACACTCTCAGAGCCAATGAGCAGCGAGCAGGGCTCACCTGTAGGCAGTGCGCGAGGTTGCAGTAGGCGTCAGGGAAATCAGGCTTCAGCTTCAGCGCCGTGCGGTACGACGCAATGGCTTCTGGGATGTTACCAGAGTCCTGCACACACACGAGAGGAGAAATAAAAAATGAATAAACAAATAAGAACCTCCAACCTGACAAAAACTCAATATAGAGCAGCTACATTTAGAGAACATCTCCGTTGAGCCCTGAATGTAAAGCAGCACATTATTATGCAGTGGGGGTGTGGTAGAGATGAAGGCAGCTGAGCCTGACGGTGCACCTTGTGGATGGAGGCCAGGTTGCTGTGTGCGTCAGCGAAGGCGGGGTTGATCTGAATGGCGCGCGTGTAGCACTGCAGCGCTCCCTGCACATCCTGCATCTCCTTCAGAGTGTTGCCCATGTTGGAGTAGGCGTCCGCAAACGTAGGGCTGATCCTGGAGCAGGACAAACCATGAAATGATATTGATATGATAAAACACCAGAACCTCAAAACTGATTCAAAAAGGGCTCTGTAGCCTGAAGTTGAGGGTCATCAGAAATGATCAGGCTATATTAACAGGATTCAAAAGAGGCGGTGAACAGAATGAATGAATAGAAGAGTGGTGGTCTCCTATGGTGACTGAATACAGACATTTTCCCCAGGAAAAGGTAGAGTATTCCAAAAACCCAAGGGTCTACTTCTTACAGTATCTGTAACACAGACATGGACTTATGCTGATGTGAAATGTGCAGGCAGCTGTGAAGACGTTACCTGATGGCCTCTTTGTAGTGCATCAGAGCCTCCTGCAGCTTACCCTGCTGCTGGAGGACACTGGCCAGGTTGGAGTGGGCCGCAGCAAACTCAGGGAACACCTGAAGGCAGGCACACACACACACACACACACACACACACACACACACACACACACACACACACACGGTACAGCTTGTTGTCACCATCACCATGATTCCACCTATTTATACCTCTTTTTTTATTACCAACCTTGAACCTGAACCCATTACATGCAAGTCCTGAACCTACCTCGTCACACCGGCCACAAAGCTTCCCCTATGATAATCAGAACGCCTTCCCTTGTGTTAACCCTACAGCTGAATCAGAGAGCACTTCTACAATGAACTTTATGCCAGAATAACTCAAACCCATAATCTCATCCCAACACCAATCATTTCTAAACCCACAGCTTTTCCTCAAGGGACTTTATGAAGAACTAGGCCATCTCCTAAACATAACAAAACCTCAAAGTAGCACTGCTTAGGATGCCTTATGATAAACACACCTAACAGACCAGCCTGCAAAGTGAGGACCCATCTTACAGGTAAGTGACCCGTTTCCCCTCAAGCCTCAACCCTTCTCCTCACCTCCAGGGCCTTCCTGTAGAGCTGCACCGCCTCCTCGATGTTGCCCTGCTCACGCTTGATGTTGGCCAGATTATTGAGGGAGTCGGCATGGGTGGGGCACAACCGGAGGGCTGTGTTGTAGCACTCCTCTGCTTCAGACACCTATAGCACACACACACACACACAGTTTATTAGGACCAACATGAAGCATGCAAGTTTCACTTTTTATTGTTAAGACCTCTGCTGTTCTAGTGTCCTGAAAACAGTTAAGGTGATTGATTTAGGGATTTAAAAAGGTAGACGTATGTATCTGGAGTGAACGTGTGCGTGGGTGATGCAATTCAGCGTGTATTTGTACTACACCCATTGACGGGACAAACACAATGCAGCTGCTTACATTGCCCTTCTCCTTCAGAGCGTTGGCCAGGTTACAGTAGGCATCTGGGAAGTGTGGCTGCAGCTCAATGGCCCGGCGGTATGTGTCAATGGCCAGGTCGATCAGACCCTGCTCGTAGTACACACAAGCCAGGTTGCCATGGACGACCGCGTGGTTGGGGCTCAGGCTCAGGGCGCGCAGGTAGCCCGCCACGGCTCTGGAGAGGGGGGGGGGGGGGGGGGGGGGAGGAGGAGGAGTGGGTTGAGGAGGGTTCAATTTGTTCAGTCATGCACATTAAATAATTGGAAATAGAAGGATGCTGTTCAGTCAATGCCAAATAGTTAGCTTGTATATTTTGAACAGGACTTGTTCCAAGACGCAAAATCTTACCGGTCAAAGATGCGAGCCTCTTTCAGGACATTTCCCAAATTAATGTAGGCATCCAAGAAGTTTGGATCAAGAGTTACAGCCTGGGACAAAGGAAACAAAATTCCACTTAGTCAATAAATGACCATATCCATTTCAACAGTAAACAAAGGTGAAGAATTACAAAAAAATAAACTCAGGTTATTCCAGATGCTTATGACACCCCAAAGCAGAGGTGCTCATGAGATCTGTGTGCCAGCCTGCACACCAGCCTGCCTAAGGTCATCAGAATAAAAAAAAAAAATCCATTTTAAGAACCCATCTAGATTCCCCATATGTTGACATCTCATCCGGGTTCTGGAGGATGTGGCTGCAGGTATGAAGATTACTCTGGCACTCAGCGTCACGTGAGAGCTCACCTTCTCAAAGTGATGTATAGCCAGCCAGATCTCTCCCTGGGCGTTGAACACACAGCCCAGGTTACTCCAGGCCACGGCAAAGTTGGGCTGGGTCTCGATAGCCTTCAGATAGCAAGCCTTTAGTAGGAGAACAACCAGAGGGAGAGCAGGAGGAGGAGAGGAGAAAAAACGGACAGAAAAGGCAGAAAGGAAGAGGACAAAGCCAAGAAGAGCAAGGCAAGAGGAAGATGGGGGGAGGAGGGGGGGTAGTTGTAAAAATAAAATGAAAATAAAAAAAGATAAGAGTGAATAAAATAAAAAGAGACAAAGAAAAAGAAAAAGGGGAGGGAAGCAGAGAAAAAGAGCATTAGTGTTCGTCCTGGCTGAAGGCAAAAAGTGAGCCTGCAGTGTGGGCCCGCTTGCGCGAGTGTCTGCTGCGCCAAAGCTGCACGCTTTTGTCCCTACGCTGCGCGGTTCCGACCAACACACACGCCCCACCCCCACATTCTGAAGTTCGGGCCCCCTTGCTCACTGCAAAAAAATAAAACACACACACACACACACACGCGTGTGTGTGAGTGAGACACAGGGGGCAGCCCACCGGTTTAAAAACTCAAAAAAAACAGCCAAGGTTATTTTTTAAACTAAATACTATTTGTACACATTTCAGTATGCGTAGCAGAGCCAAAACAGGCACAACGTTAGTTCATCTACGAATCTGGCTGCTCATGAGCGCCCTCTGGGCTCGACTACACAACCTTGAATGCGGGGGTTGAGTGTGGGCGGAGGTCCCTGTAAAGCGTGCGCTGTGAGCCCACCCCTCCCGCATATGGGAGGGGTGAAAGGGCGTTTCTATGACGCTGGCGCGGCCGCAGGCGCTGACCTACTGCGTTGGTCACATGGCGGTGTCCTACTCGCGGGCGCCCACTCCGGCTCGCTAGGCCCACTGCACACCCCCACGGGGGGTCAGCCAGATGTCCCCTCGACCCCGAACCAGACTGGCACCCTCGACGACACCCCCACTCGCCTCAGGCGCACAAACACACCGTGAGGAGCTAAACACAATGAGTGTGTGTTGTGTGGCTATGTGCATTTGAAGCTTCATTAAATACTTCATACTGAATCACTATGGTACGAGTGGATGCCAATCGGAGCTAGAGGGAGATGGGCCTTTCCTGGGTGCCAGGCTAGGAGGAGGAGGTTTCATCTGGCCCAGGGGGGCATGCTGCGGGCAGGCCGGGTGTGGTGGAGGGGGGTTGGGAGGGGTGGGGTGGGGGGGGGGTTGGGGAGTTGGGGTCTTCGCTGGGGACTTGACGGGGCGAGTTCAGCGAGCGCGCGCCTCTGTTTGGCTCCAGAGGGTCGCCAGCGCGGCCCATGCGCACTGCAGACCCACGGCGCGTGCTGCTGCGCCTCTGCTTCAGCACTCAACGCGGCGGCGGCGGCAGCAGCAGCTCCGACCAGCCCAGAAGAAAAAATACAAATCATAATCATACAGGAAAATCAAACAAACAACCAAAGCAGATCAACAGGAGGAAATCACCATCAAGTAAGAGTTAGAGGGTTTCTTACTTTTCCTTTTTTTTTGTGCTTAGCTTGCTTGGATTCTTAAGCTGCATCCAATCCATTTTTTTCCTTTTTGTTGGGGGGTTTATTGTTTTTTTTTGCTCTTCTAACAGATTCAGCAAGAGGGTCGATATGACTATCTGCAAAGTTACGTATTCGTCCATTTACATGTTTCTCTCGCTATTAGTAAATGCTTTCTTCCAAAGGAAGCCATTAGACAGCAGAACTCAGGCATTTTAGCGTTGAAGGAAGAGTTTTTAATATTTTCTCGTTTCTCGTTTTTTTTGTCTTTAGTTGCTGTTTTCTGTTTTTATTTTTTTTTGCTGGCAGTTACAAACCCGTTACCATATTTCGGGGACTGTGTCATGGGCAGCCGCTGCAGAGGGGAGAGAGTGAGGCCTGTTTGGGTGGGCCTACATGACCAGCTCCGCGGGACCACACCTGAGCTGGAGGAAGGGCCACCCACCTGAAACCTTCTAAATAACAATATCAGTCGTGGAAGAAAAAAACCAAAAGAGACAAAATAAGAAGAAAAGACCGTTAGTAAAAGTTGGCAATTCATTAACAGTTTTCTGTTTTTCAAATGGATGTACAAAAAAAAAAGAAATCCACACACCAAACGAAAAAAAAAAATGCAACTTGAAATGAAAATAAGCTATCTTAAGCTTTGTCCACATCTTACACTCATGCAAATACATTTAAATGTCTGCGATAAGGGGGAGAAAAAGTTTGCAAAGGAAGGACAAGAGCAGGAGAGAAGAAAGGCTTTGGACTATGATCACTTCGGATCCAATTTGCTAAGATATTTTTATTCCAATTGAAAGAAAAGGAGGGAGGCCATCTGGCTTGATCTTCCCCCCACGAAACTGATGACATTGCTTTGGGTGGATCACCAAATCATTGCATACTTAAGAGACAAAAGGGGGGGGGATATTAAATCCATTCATTCTTTACTTTCTTATCTGCCGATTAATTTTAACTCATTGTTCTTTCTTTGTTTTTCTTACAAAGGCAATACCAAAAAAAAACTAATTGTACATACATTGTGATTCTTTATCCTTTCCTGCATTTCCTGAATCCTGGCCAATGGGAGAGGAGAGAAGCCTTGAGGGGTGTGGAAGGGGTTTATGTTCTTTGTTTTCTAGAAGCCTCCACAGCTCTGAAATAAAGAGGTCAATGCTCGTGGCGCGCAGGTGGGTTCTCTCTCTCTAGCCCAGCGACTTTCGCTTGCAGTGGAGTGCAGATTGGGAGCTGCCTGCCTGGCGCAGCCCTGGGGGAGGAACCAACTTGTTTTAGGTGTTTGGGGGGGCAGGTGAAGATGGGGAGGCTGGAATCAAACCCACTCAAATGCCAGTTACTTGACCAGCCATTGTCTGTAGGCAGACAGACAAGGCAACCGACTATGGCACATGCAATGGGGAATTAAATACAGGCTGGTATTTCAGCCGGCTATGCAGTGCTAAACGAGTTGGTTGGAGGACTAAATTGACTGAGTGGGTAGGTTGCTGTTCTGTGGTTCTCCCCTTGTGAGTGTGCGTGTGTGTGCACGGCTGAGGGGTCAGGCAGGCAGCTCGTTTGCGCGCGCACTCCACTAGACCTGAGCGGGCGCGCGAGGGAGGGGCAACACAACCAGTGGGTAGGGCCGGAGGGCGGACGCTGGCCGCTCCCTTTCTGCCTTGCCCCACGCCCCCCTCCCCCTCTGGAACCAATAAGGTGGCTTCTAACCAAGAGAGGGGGCACGCCCCTCGCAGGAACCCCATCCTCCACGTCACTGCAGGTGGACCCCAACACAGGAGGTGGCTAATGGTGGTTACATCAAGTGAAGAGAAAAACAATTCCTCCTGTCAAAGCTATAAGAACTGCAAATGTGTTGTTGGTCATCAGAGTGTGACCTTTACATAAATTTTGGTGTAAGGTGTGTAACTTCCTGATTGGAGTTGATTGCGCAGGTGAGAGGCAGACGGGTGGGCAGGTTAGAAGCCATCTTATTTACGGTGCATAGCAAATATCACTATCTCCGCCAGTCCATTGGTTCTGTAAAGACCGAGCCAGCTTTATCCCTCCACAGGATACTGCATCACTGGCAGCCAGTTGAATTTGGTCAGAGGAGAGGTCTGCATAGAAGCCTAATTGGCAGGAGTACAGCCTTTCTTCCTGTGAGGACAGGACCTGATTGAGGCCAGGCTGGGGTAAAGCACAAGGCTTTGAGGGTGGGGATGGAGGGTACTGGGATGAAGGTGAAAGCATGAAGATGGCACTAGTCTTATACCTACAAAACGTTAGAAGAACTATTATAAAAAAAATATATAAAAAATGAGCATAAACTGCTCTCTGTCCAAGGATGGGTGTTTAACTGAACTGTATATTACATAATATAAAAAAAATCTTGACTTGAAGGGAAAAAATACCTAATATGCAAGTCTCCAAGCTCTTGTGAGACTGACAGGAGAGCCTGGCTCTGAACGCTGCTGCTGCAGACTACAGGGGCTTCATCTGGGCCAGCAGTGGACCAGGGGGAGGAGGGGTAAAGGGGGTTACTACCACAGCCTCAGCTCCATAGAGGAGGGGTGAGGGGGACGCCCCGTCTATATACTGTATATATTTATAAAAAATTAAAAAAAATTAAAAAAATCCCAATGGGGGTCCACAAGAGTCGAAAAGGGAGGGGGATGGATGGGGACAGTTGGCAGAAAAAGACATTAAAAAAAGGGAGGGAAAAATCCTGTCTACAAAAAAAATGAACTAAATGAAATAATAGAAAACAAAACTAAAAAGGAACTAAAATGAGAAAGCTTGATGCGACCAAGCAGGATGGACCCGATGAAACATACCTTAGCCTCCTCCAAACGACCAAGAGCCTTCAACAGGTTACCAAGGTCACTGCGCACACAATACAGATCCTACAGACACACAGAAAAACAAAAGGGCCGTTCATCATTACATTTGCAGTTAGTAAAAGTGACAACCATGTGACTGGTTTTAACATCTGTACAGGCAGACATGAATGTGGTGACCATTCTCTATTCCAGGTCGATGTGTGTGAATGCACACCTACTCACTTGCATTATGGATATATGTGCAGAACCATCATTTCATGGTTGGGCCAAGATGAAGGAGTGTGTGTGTGTGTGTGTGTGTGTGTGTGTGTGTGTGTGTTAGTGAGTGATTGTGAGCATAAGAACAACTTCACTCATGCTATACCGCTATGTTGATACATTGGCATGTGCGAACAGTGGTGTGTGTGTGTGTGTGTGTGTGTGTGTGTGTGTGTGCGTGTGTGTGCGTGTGTGTGCGTGTGTGTGCGGGGGTGGGAAAGATTGCACTCACTCCAGCACTCACAGGGTTATACTGCAGAGCCGAGACGTAGGCCTGCACAGCACCCTCCATGTCTCCGGCGGCGACCAGCGCGGCGGCCAGGTTGATGTAGCCATCGATGAAGTCGGGCTTGAGTCGCAGCGCGTGGCGGTAGTGCTCGATGGCCTCCTGGAGCTGCCCGCGCTCCTTGTACACGTTCCCCAGGTTGGAGTAGGCCTCCGCCAGCATCGGATTCTGCTTTATGGCCAGGGTGCTGAAGTGGGCCGACCTGGAAAGGAGAGGTGAGGTGGAGATAGGCAGAGAGAGATAGGAGGAAGGGAGAGATATAAGCAACACATAATCCATAAACAAAGGCCAAAAGGCACGACTAAAAGAAAAAGGTATGGACAGAAAAATGTTGGGACTTGTATGTGGTATGGATCACTCAACCATGGCCTAAATTGTCCCCTTATCACTACTAAAACATTTCACAAATTCTAATCAACATGACGATTTCACCTGACATGACTCCCACAGCTTGTCTGTGAGTGCCCTTTGGGCAGATGGGGCAGTAAGGGCAGATGGGGCACTGAGGGCAGTGTAATGGGCAGAGCCAGTCTATGCAGAGTTGTGATAACGCCCAACCAAGCAGAAGGCAGAAGTATCTCACCACACAGTGGACTCACAGGCATGTGACACTAAATAAATAAACACCACTGATACGTACTGAGCACATGTAACCAATGCTACATGCTACAGGCTTAGCAGTGTGTGTCACTCAGTCTTAAAGCCTGCGTGCTTCATCAGTTATAAGGATTAAACAACCAAGGGTTAAATTAAAATTCCTCTTTGGTTCTTTCAATCAACCTTCTGAATGTTGTGATAAGGACAACCGACACCCAGAGGTAGCAGTACTGGATGAAAGCAGCAGGTTCAGTCTATAGGGCAGGGCAAACACAGGGCAACGTTCAGATTCTCCACCTCTACAAACTCAACTCAAAGAGATATGGACAATACACACACACACACACACACACACACACACACACAGTGCCAATATTGAAGACAGCTCATTAAGTTGAACTGCTGTAGGACAGCCTCAAATGCAACTTACTCTATGATTATTGTGCACGACAGTATAGAACCGGTGTATCAGAAAACACCTTAGTTCTTTGTTCAGTCACACGCTTTGCCTACGCCTCAACGGTTATTTTGTGAGACCAGGAAATGATTTCCATTTCATTGCATCAAGATCTGAATTTGAATTTAGAATTTGATCCTGCCAAACCGGACACACCACCTCACCATCCAAGAATAGAACCGATGACCGTCACCACCCTGTGCACAACCATGCCAACCCAGAGGGAAAGGAAGAGATCACAAGTAAAGCCTGGCAGAACCCCGGCTCACACGAGTGACTCAGGCTTAGAACAAACACACGCAGTCAGAAGTCACAGTCAGATCAGATTAAGCAGCTGACAAGTGTGTATGTATGCAAACACACACCAGTGTAAAGGGAATCACACAAAGGGATGGAAAAGCATGAGTAAGGGACAGCATGTAGGTGCCTGAAACAGAGATCTACACAACCAATAATATCCCACAAAACTGAGACAGAACAACCTCCTCCCCTAGGGCACCCCCTGCTTTCCTGAGTCGATCCCTTAAGGCCGAAATATACTTCTACGACTCTGTTACTCCGTGGTCACGCAGTTGCCTCGACGGACTCGTTTACATTTATGGTTCTCCGACGGTTGTAGGTGCTGTAAAGCATTGATACTGATGTATTGACGGAGTCGGATAGTTACAAAATTTGGGAGGTGCACGTCAGGCCATGGAGAGGTGCTCGAAAAGAGTTTGCAACGTCGGAGAGGGCTCTCCATGTCTCCGTGTGTCCGTAAACGGACGACCATACAGCGCTTCAGACTCACCTGTCCAGCCGTCGGCACTGGAAGTGGATGGACGAGAGCAGCAGCAGCACGCCAGTGTTGTCAGGCTCCTGCCGCCACAGCTGCATGCAGTGGCGCTCGGCGGCCTCGAAGTCGCCCGACTGGTACTCGCGATGGGCCAGCTCCGCCAACCCTTGGAAGGAAAGCATACGTTTGTCGGGTTCTGGAGCACCAACACAACCCGAGGAGGGGGAGCCCAGCAGGGGAGGGTGGGGGTGGGGGTGGGGGGGGGGGAGAACAATACCGTTAGAAGAAATGGAAATAAAAGTTGAGAAAATAAAACAAAAACATGATATGTAAATAAATCAAATCAATAAATCACAACAGAAAAACAGAAACACACATGTGCTAAAGAAAATGGAGGATGGTGTTGGGGGTGTGTTGATGAATTGGATGGTGTAGGCCTATGTGTGAATGGCGCGAAGCAGGCAAATGTGGCGTGTGCGTCTCCGCCAACAGGCGTTTAAACGGGAGATCATTTTCAAAAGCAGTCGAATATTGCACGGGTCTATGGAGGTCACCATTCGAGAGTGGAAACTCAGACTGTTCTCACATTTTGTTGCTACTTCAGTGTGGTTAAAAAAAAATTAAATACGGAAACGTGCATAAACGATCAATGCTTGCTTGCACGCGCACACACACTCAAATAGCAACGTTATGCCTGCATGACGTTACGTAAACTTACACACAACGATCACTATCCTTTTCAATGGGCAGAAATGACCCGTGACATTGCAAAGGGGGGTCAAGTGAAGCAGCATTAATAGCATGCAGGCATATATTAAGGCAGCGGCAAAATTAGAATGAACTTTCAGTGGGTAATGGTGGGAAGTGAATACGAGAGAAAGGTCTGGAAGGGAACGGGAAGGCTGTCAGCGTTTTCAAGAACATATTTCACTGCACACGCCAGAAAACAAGGCGAGACGACACTGGGGAATAATTGGACAGACACAATCATTCGTTAATACATGACAGAAGGGCGTATATAGGGATCAGCATACACATCAAAAATCTTGGCTACAACAGTCGATTTAGCAAATTAGCTAGCGGATAGATTCAACATGATAGCTAACGTTACCTTTGATGTCAGTTAGCAAACGTAGCTGCCAACTGTCTGATACAATTAGTAAGGCTAACGTTAGAAAGACATCAGGGCTAGCGAGTTGAAAGCAAGTCAATAGCTAGTTATAAATCTATCTCGTGTCGCTGACACAAGTATGAGAACGTACTGCCAATGAAGTAACACTATGGTCACGCGCCATCAAGCCTAGAAGAGACTAAAACACATCAACCACGCCGTGTGTTAACAAGCTAGCTAGCGAGGTAGCTCAGCTAACGTTAACGCTAACAATACAGCTACCGAAATGTTTACCTGTGCTGTCGGCCACGTTTCCCACGGAGCTAGCCATCTCCCCTTCGGTCTTGGACTCTCGAACGGTGGTCGTCAGCGTTGCTTGTGTAGTTTACTTAATATAAACTAATGGAAATGTGATAAAAGGTCAGAGACCGCGGTTGAGCCCAAAATAAATTTGGAGCTAAACAAAACGCGCTAGCTACCACTGGATCTGGCTACGAGCAACAACACTGTACGACTAGCTCAGGCAGCAACTCTGATTAGATAATCCCGTATTGAAAACGGCTAGTTTAAACATTAAATTCTGGCAAATTGCTTAAAATAGTTTCAACACCTAAATCTATCCCCCAAGATCTGGAAGTCTGTCATTTAAAGTCAGTACTTGATGCACCGATACTTGCAGTTATCGCTCTTTCGTAATTCTAGAGCTAACAAAGCGCCTGCCCTCGCCTGAAATGGCGGATCTGTACGACCCTACTCTTGAAAGAAAAGTAGTGCCCACGATCATATTCAAATACAGAACATGTTATACCCTGTTGAATTATTTCTGCTATGTCTTTACAATTTTACAATAGTGATTTTTTATAAAGACGAGTGACCCATTCAACAAATTGGCATCTTCCAGTACAGAACACAGCATTTAATAGCGGACCTGAAAAAACGAGGTCGTTCCACGGTCTCTTTTGATACACGGCCTAGGCATATTACTGCGCGAAGCATTGCGGCATTCTCTGAAAACCTGAGATAAAGGCAGTCTTGACCTCTTGGGTCAAACCGTATAAACGGTTAACGCTAACTTTTAGCACAGCATTAGCAGTATATGTTAGTAAAAATAAAAGGCAATACCAATTAAACACCCATCATCTTCCCAGAAGATAGTCTGGATGATTAAAAATGCTGCTGCATTTTAATAGTTTTACTTTGCATTTTTATTTGATATCAATGAAAGAGAAATTTCAGCACAGGTCATTATCAAAGAAAACAAGAAATCCATAGGCTGCACTAAATCGTATGCATAGTGCAGTGGTTCTCAAAGTGGGGGGCGCGCCCCCCTGGGGGGGCGCGAACACTCTCCAGGGGGGGCGCGATGTCACAGACGGAGAAAGAAAAAAAAAAACCGCCGACCTGTCACTGGTTAGTGAAAGCTCCCTCAGTAGCGAAATGCAAGGGGCTGGACTGACCCAAACAAATCAAATACTGTTTTGCTCCTGATCCACCAATCAAAACGGAGTATTATCATTTCAACGCGAGTAGCACCTCCGCTTCCGAGTATAAAAACAAAACGCAGGCATGGAGGTAAGCGCTCACCCTGAGACGACACTTTGCAGAGTTTGTGCAATTTCTCTTGTTTCCTCTATCATTCAGATATTCATTGCTTTATAAACAGTATTTTTAAAGACTCACTCCTTCCTTAGTAATACCTTACTGCACTTGCAGTAGGTCTATTCGTAGCCTATTCTAAGGAGTAATTTGCTCCACAATCTTTTAGAAAAGCTCGTAGCCCCGAGAGCTAGCCTAGCTAGCTACCTTTTCCAACTACAGCTAGCCCTTTTCTCCTTAACACCTAGCCTACCTTTACATTTTTTGATCATCCACCGCAACAAATAAAACACCAGCACTTGAATACTATTTTGTGCTGTCCCTGTCTACATTGTGTACAGTTCGTTTGGTTAGGAATCATTGCCTAGCACAGCCTTATCCATTGTTCGTGTGCAAGTCGTTCACAACCACACATACAAGAACACGACGTTGAAATTAGAACTTTATTAACTTCATACGCTGTATCAGCAAACAAACACAACATGGACAAGTTTCTGATTCGTAAAAGTCAGAAAGAGAAGCCTGTGGACTTCTTTAAACATAAACGTGATGGCCTCCAGCAACAACGAACCACCATGTCCAAGCATAGCACTATCTCCAAGCAGTGTCTGGAGCATCTTATGTAGTTGCTCATAGAATTGCTAAGCTTGGCAAACCCCATACAATTGCCGAAACACTGATTTTTGCCGGCCACGCAACACGTTTAGAATAATGATAGGTATTGTGCTGAGTTTAGCTCCTATGTCAAATTACACTGTATCACGCCGAAATCAGAAATCAGTTTGGGTCCTATTTCAAAGAGGACTACCGTTCATTTCGCCTGAGTTCGGGATCCATTCTCTGCTCAGCAGATGAGCTGTCACTAGACATGAAAGAGCAGCTGAATAGGTGACAGTAGACTTAAGCATCTCCCCTCTTTCGTCATTCTTTTTTTTGTAAAGATCACAAGAGGCCCATAATAATAACAGTATCCTAATGATAGCAATAATACCACTTATTATTATTATGATAATAATAATAATACAATAATAATAATTGGTCGATAATCATTAATTATAATAATACCTACTATTACTGATAATAATAATAACAATAATAAAAATAAATAGTTTATAATAATTGTCTGTATGGGGCCTAACAATAACAATAGCCTAACCTTGACATGTCAGGCCTATCAATAACAATACACTATCTATCTATCTATCTATATATGGTGGTGTAGTAGAGGGCAGTGGCGGCGGGCCGCGGGTGGATGGGGGGGCCCCAACTACCCCTAACCAGCTTTGGGGGGGCCCAGCTTGCAAAAGTTTGAGAACCCCTGGCATAGTGAATCCCTTGCACATTTTCCGCATTTTAGAATTTTCACCAGCAGAGAGCAGTCTTGTATTGCATGAGAGATAAACGAAGCTGGAAATAAAATTCAGTTGTTACACAGAATTTTTTGAAAAAAATTGACCTCATA
This sequence comes from Clupea harengus, assembly GCF_900700415.2. NCBI lineage: Eukaryota > Metazoa > Chordata > Actinopteri > Clupeiformes > Clupeidae > Clupea > Clupea harengus. The sequence continues at coordinate 20,238,336 of NC_045171.1, read as the reverse complement.
TCGATGGTATACATCTGAAGGTAACCTTACGTAAGCCCTAGTTTAATCTTACATGTTGGTATACACAGCAAAATGTCCAATTCGGTTGGCTAGTATTGTCTGTTGTCCTTTAGAATTGGCTTTAATCACTTGTGTTTGGTCTAGTGAAACTTCAAAGTCATTACACATCATTTTGTAAATACTGGCTGACCTAAATAGGATTTTACAAATAAATAGGTCTAATCTCTCTGTCTGTCTGTTTCTTTCCCTCTCTTTATCTTGGAAGAGTTCAGTTCATTTCAACTGAAAGGCAAGGAGAGCAATCAATTCACCCTTCGCCTCCCCTCCCAGCCTCTCGGGCAGATTGACATGTCAAAGGAGCCCTTGAAGGCCTGGATGTGATGGGAGTCTCATTAACTCTTCATTTCTCCCTTTTGCCGGTGAGAAAAGGAGGCCAGAGTGCAACTGTTTGTTTCTCCGGGCTGCTCCGCTCTACGGGTAAAAGGGTTGACATCATTGGCAGTGATGGTCGCTGTGTTTTGTGTGCACAGAGCATGTTGGTTCAGTGTGTTTGAGTGGACTGACATGTTTGTGTATGTGTGTTTGTGTGTGTGTGTGTGTGTGTGTGTGTGTGTGTGTGTGCAGTGTGTGTTGGCTCAGTGTGTGTGCCTGCCCCACTTCCCTCGTTGCATGGCTTTGGCTGTCGTCTTGGGAAAAGCTAGCAGGGGGAGTGATGTCATGGGGGTGTCTGTGTCGATCGCATCTGACATCCTTTATCTTTGTGCAAGCTCCTGTTTTGGAAGGCCAGGAGGGACACCTCTCCACAGGGACCCCGGTGGCATATTTCCACTTGTAGCTCGCCGTTCTCACAGACACTGGCTATTTTGGGCAACACGTGCGTGTAAAAGGGTCAGCCCAATAAATCCCACTTGCTTCTGAACAGGGATCGCCTGGGTTGCGGCAATTACAAGGAGCTCCATTCAGGTTTTTTTTTTGCTGCTGGTGGTTTGTCAACATGACCAGCTTGTTGTTATCCAGCCAGTCATTGTACTAACGGGGGACGACCTGTCTCGAGAGGTAGTCTCTCGTCCCATAAATATGTTTGTGAGTTCAATAATGTGTCTGGGATACTTGTCTGAATTTTGTTGTCTTCTTCCTACTTCCCTCAAACTCTATCCAACCCCTTCCTATTCACTTAGCCCAATTAACCATATCCCTACTCTTCTATGTTTCTAGGGTTAGCTGTCTCTGTCTCTCTATTCAGGCTATATATGCACATTCTGAAAGAGTCCAATCCCAACAGGTGATGTCATGTATTGAAACACACTGACATTTGCACGGCTACTGGACCGTAAACAATGTCGACCTTCTATACATTGTAGCACAGCACAATCATTTACACCATTCACAAGCTCAATGAGGTTCCTTGAGTGGTCTTGTACCACTGTCTGCTTTAATCATGGACCTTCTTTGTTCTGTTCACGTAAGATCATCCTTTGTTCTATTTACAAAGAAGGTCCATTTTGTTTGTTCACAGGCTTGTTAACCAATTATTGTAATCTTACAGTATCATATCTATCACATGAGTTCATAAAAAATATAAAGAAGTCTTAGCTTCCCAAACTCTCTGTGTGGTAAAATTGCACTAATCAAGTGATCTGTGATCCACAAGCAGTTAAAACCCTCAGTTTCCAAGGTCTGTTTACAATCCGAATGCGGGGGGCTGAAACTGTAGTCAGTGAGTGTCAGTGCGGTGGGCGGTGTTCTAGACTTTCCTCCACACTACTTTTTGTAAAGGATGACTCTCATTTTTCCAGTTCTTATTCCCAGCCAAAATCTTAACAACTTCCTGAGGAAAATAATTATACGTATGAACGTCAACATGCAGACAGCAAGACTATCTCAATGATGGTTTAAGTCTGTATAAGCGTTTATTTCATCCAAAGACATCTTGCAGTTTCAGTCATCGTCGTCTTGCAATTGTCATTAATATGTATACTGGCATGTATAGCTATTCTCAGTTATACGTCTACTATACCTTTTATACTTCATTGACTCTGAACAATAACGTGGACAATAATTTTACAGTGTTGAGTGTTCCCAAGTCAGACCATGGCACACTGTGTGTGTAACCTGTGAGACAGAATGATCACAGAATGTCAAATTAAGATTGTCATCAGTGTCATGTCAGAATTGTGATCTGCCCCAGTTATCCTCACGTTATCCTTCCTTTATGTGAACTTGCAGTACATAGTATAACCTCTAGGGGCATCGTGTAATAGCGTCCCAGTTTTATCTCTTCTCTTTTCTGGGTCTTTCTGATGTTATCATGGAATGCTGCAGGGCCTCCCTCAGACAGGGCACTGTGGTCACACAGAGAGATCCAGCTGCAAGCTCTTAAATATCAGGTGCCGGCTCTTTGATTCCTGGCTGCCGTCCCCCCTCTGTGTTTTCCGTCAGGTGTGGGAGGGAGTAATACAAGCACATTTTATAGCCGCACATTTTGTGGTCTGATTTGTTTTGCCCGGGCAACACAAGTATGTTTTTTTCTTTTTTTTTAAATGCCCCTCTGTAAATCTTTAGAGGCATTCGTTTTGATGTGCTCAGACGTTTAAAAACATCTGTAGCGGGAAGTCGTTGCATGGTCCCTGCAGGAATGTCACTCATGCTGAGAGGGTTGTAATATCTCCCCCATAATCATGATAACTTGGGGATTTACTCAGCTTTATAACAATCTGGGCCGGGAGCAGAGTGTGCTGCAGCCTTACTAGGCAACATACCACAGCCATGTGGCCTACTGCCCTTCAAACAGCACAACACATCCTTATTGAAGTAATTATGTAACCTCAAGGGATACATAATAAGCAATACATTTTCTTAATAATGTAAACACATACTGTTTTATCATATGTATTTGTATGGTCTGGATACTGACAAAATGCATGTGTGAGCAGACTGATGGCAGAGATTCAAAGCCTACTATGTAGCGTGCGAACATTTGGACACAAGGGGAGAGCTGGCCAAAATAACCCACATTGATGAAAACCACTGTGTGTGAGTCATGCTTGATCAGCAACATATCCCTCAGAGAGAGACTGTTCGGAGTAGGAGGAAGTGCAGGATATTTTCCCCCAAATCAATTGCTCACCAGACTTCTGGTAAGACGAGGCAATTCTGACCAGTGCCTTCATATGAGTAAGCCTTTTAAAAAGAAATGAAGCCATCGTTTAATAAACGATAAACCATTTGACCAGTTGGACAGGTGAGGGGGTCATGTTATTGTTTTAGGATGTGCTAAAAGGCTCCATACATCAGTGACCTCAACACTGCCCCCCACCCCCACCCTTGAATCCAATATCTTTGAGAGGATCCTTTTTGTCTGATATGGGCCGGCAGCCCACTCTGTTCAGACTTGCAGGGAAAGCTCCAGTTAGTGACGAGGTGTCAAGACCTGTCCACAGCCCCCCCGTAAATCTCCTCATTCAAGTCCTGCCAGAGCCCTGGTTCCCAGTGCTGACCCTACCCTCCGGCTCTTTCTCTCCGAGGGGTGTAGCACTGTTTGGGTAGGTGATTCAGACAACCCCTCCTAACACTGGCTGTCACTCTTTCCCCCTCTGTGGTCTGCCCCGGGTGATGGACACACTCTCAGCCACCCATCAACTGCACTCATCACCCTCTCCCCCCAACACTTCTTTTGCTTTTATTTCCAAGAGGAACCTCTATCACCTCCAAACCCTCCCCCACTCCACTCCACTCACCAGGGAATCTGACCTTAGGGGATCAGTTCATCTCCTTATATCATGTCGTTGCAGTTGAGGAAAAAAATGGCTGTCATGCCAGTAGTTTTCCTCTACCGTGGCGGTTGTGCCTTTTGTCTGACTCTGTCGTAACTCTTGGCAGGCCAGTCAGCAGGCAAACAAAAGCAGATACCTGTGGTTTTGTTCTTCTTGCCCCACACATGATCTTGCACTAACTGAGACGACGCCGTCACTCCACATCACGGTCTGAGCCCGTACTCCTAGAGTTTTCTCCAAAGGTAGATGTGTGTTTTTCTTCCCCTACATGGAAAAGCCCACTGATCCTGGCTTTGTCAGATCTAATTCATATCCACCTGTAGTACCACAAGGCATCCAGGAGTGATACACTGAGCCAGACTCTCTGAGGGGGGTCGGGGGGGTAAACAGGGGGGATTAAAACCGGATAACTCACTAGCCTCCCAGTGGATCCCTGATCACCCCTGAGGCCCCGTCTGCAGAGCGGCTGGAGAGCCGTCGGCGTCTGGAGAAGGAAGATGCAGACCACTCTCGGTGGACATTTTTTCCGTTTTCCGTCAACCGGCGCTCCATAACCTGATGTCCCTCAGCCTATTTTATAATGTGGCGTGGTTGCAGCTGCAAACCACGCTTTGGCTTCATGTTTGAAAGCTTGGAAGGGATCTGATCACAAGGGTGACTCCTGCTCGTAACTCTTAACCCACTTATTTATTTAATTACACTTACGATGAACAAGTTTTTGACGTGTCAATGTTACATAACTTGCAACAAAGAAGTCATGGGCTCCCTTGCTTTAAGGAAGAAGCACAGCGTCAGGGCTGCCCTCCCAAATTAATCTGATAATTGTGTTCGTAGGTGAGAATAATTCATCCTTTAAATCCCTGTCTAATCCCTGGAGGTGCCAAGAGACGTTCTCTCTGAATGGCCGCTAATTCCTCGTCTGCTCCACAAAGAGAGGGAGAGAGACAGAGAGAGAGAGAGAGAGAGAGAGAGAGAGAGAGAGAGAAAAAAGCAGATTATGTTATGCAATTAAAAAAATGAATGCTTTCTCAGAACAGCCGTGGCTATGCTTTCATAGGGTCAGGGATGTTCCGGAGTCACCTGGCTCCTTAATTGTGCTTGTTCCTTGTGTTGTCTCCCTGTGTCTGTCACACACATATACACACACACACACACACACACACACACACGCTTGCGTGCACACACACAAACACACACAGAGAGATGGAGATCTGCATGGCATGAATGCATTGAAAGAGTCAGGTGCCTTGGCGCAGCAAAATGACCCCTGTCCAACCTTCGAGCAAATGGGAGTTGTGTTGTCTCTCTTTCTCACGCTGAAGTCATCCAACACTGCTCGTCTTTCAGAGGGAGAGAAAAAAAGGGCAACGATGAAGGCCTCAGGGGCCGCTGCCCCTCCCCTAAGCACTGGTTGCGCAATGGGCTGCACCTTGTGTGTGTGTGTGCGTGTGTGTGTGTGTGTGTGTGTGTGTGTGTGTGAGTGTGTGTATGAGAGAGGACAGACACTATGAGACAGAGAGACTCCGAGAGTGTAATTGAGACACTGAGTATACATATGTTTTATGTATATCCTCGAACAACTGCATGAGTCAGTGACCAGGTCACTTAGTGAATGCATGCTTGAGACAGACAGCGTCTACTGAACTCTGAGTGTGACTGTGTGACACACTCGAAAGTGAGTGTACTTGTGTGTGGGTGTGAGTGAGTATGTTGTTGTGTACATATATACTTATGCCCATGCATGTATACCGCGTGAGTGTGTATGTGCGTGTGTATGTGAGTGTGTATGTGCGTGTATACTGTATGTGTGCGTGTTTCCCTGTGAGTACCTTGTGAATCAGGAGGCCCACAGGGAACATTGTGTGCAGAAAGCAGGTCAGCACAGTGCTGTCTACACAGAGCAGAAGGGGGCCTGCCCTGGGCCTTGCTTCTGTCTCTGTCTCGGAGCACAGGACACAGGACACAGGCACAATCGCACAGTGTTAGACTGCAGCCAGCGGGTCACCCGCCTGTGAGGACACACAGGGAGG
>NC_045171.1:20217533-20227533 GCF_900700415.2 Clupea harengus | reverse complement strand
GCCCTGATGACAATGGTTTGCTTGTGCAAATGCCCTAGGTGCAAACATGACATCAACATGACTGAGATATAGGATGGTCTTTTAGCTTGACGTACTGAGCACAGACCAATGATGCGGTGAGTTTCTGGTGGAGGGAGGGGGGTGTAGCATACCCAAACATCACATGTATTTTTCAGAAATGATGCCTGAGAAATAAGTTGCACAGACTGCGGTTCTGCACTGGGAGGTGGGCAGTGCCTGTTCTCCTCTCTTATCTACTGCTGAACAATGGCAGGAAAATCAGGGACTTTTGGCACTCGCTCAGTTCATGACAGTTTAAGGAATCAAAAGTTCAAAACAGGGACTTTTTTTCTCTCCCCTTTCAGTCAGTTTGACCTTCTCACCTGTTCAAATCAGTGGGTATTCTCACTTTCAGTTTTAAGACAAGATACTCAGGAGGGGGGTTGCTTTCATTTACCCACTGTGTAGAAAGGGAAGTGTTTCTTCCTTCTGTAACCCTCCCTCTCTCTCCACCATGATGGGTCAGGAACAGTGTTTTCCTCCACAGGCTCCCCCACCCCCCACCCCCTGAACAATTTGTCAAGGCACTGCCGGTGTGAACATCTCCACTTCAGCGGGTACTTTTTGTTGGAAACGTGCAACTGATCAAGCGACAAATCCCCGCTGTGCCACTGCGTGGACAAGAAAGAGTGCAGAGACCCACAGGTGGCTGGGCAGAGCTGGCAGCAATTACTGTTACAACTGCTGCTTGGGGACAGATAAGCAAGCAAGCAGAACAAGTACGTTTAAAGCAACCTTGGCATAAGATTAAAAAAAAAAACATTTGATTGATTCTCAACACTTTGGAGGCGACTGTGCTAAAACCGCACAAGGCTTGGGGTTGGGCGAGGCTTGTTTTCGGGAGGAAAAAAAACGAAAAGAGGAAATTTGAAAAAACACTGGCATCAATAAATCTCTAAGAAATGCCAAGCAAGTCATTATCACCCTATTGTAAGTGGCCAGCGATAAAAGGAGCAAGACAAACATCCAGAGTTGCTGTTGGCCTCCGCCTGGCTCTTCCCCTGATACGCTAACTGATGAGGCCCAAGGAGAGACCAGCAGCCAGGAGGATCCCAACTGCCCCTGGGGGTCACGGAGGCTTTAGCAGGGGTGATGGAGTGCACCCTTAAGGTCATGACCTTTGCCCTTTGCACTCCAGCCATGCAGACAGTGGGTCTGGAATACTGACAGACGAGACATTTATTTTCCCCTCTCCCAGCTCGCTCTGAATTTCACTTGGTTTCCACTCTTTAATCATCTGCCTGAAAAAAGTATATTAAATGTCCTCCCTCCCTCTCTCTTTCCCCTCTCTATCTCTCTCCCTCTCTATCTTTTCCTCGCTCAGTCTGTTATTGACTGAGAGGTTTCCACTGAAAAGCCCCTCTGCAGATTCTATCAGTTGACAAACCGCTAGCATTACCTCACCACTAAAAAGAGATGAATAGGGAGAAGACTTTACCAGAGCTCAGCCAGAAAGCTTTCTAAGTTCTCTGCCTCAACCCCTCTCCTGACGTTCTCTCTTGTTCCGTATGGGGGTTCATAAGGGAATCAGTGCCGTTTGTGAATCAAGTGAGTGGTACATTGAAAACACAAGGTAGGTAGGAGGCAGGAATATATGGCTCTCGCGATTCCAAGGAAGAGAAGTCAAAGTTCTAAGTCTAAGAAAGTTCTGCTGGTTCTGTTTTGTGGGCTCTGAGTGAGTTCTTGTTCATGTTCTTGTGATGGTGTGTGTCTCAGCTGTGAAATGGACCTGTCCTCTCTGTGTGCCTGGAGTTTATTACTCAGGAAAACAGGCAGAGCTGATGAGCTTTGATGTGCCTCAACCAAGAGATGGATTAACAGGCCAAACAGTGTGTGTGTGTACGTGTGTGCGTGTGTGCGTGTGTGCGTGTGTGTGTGTGTGTGTGCGTGCGTGCGTGTGTGTGTGTGTACGTATGTACGTGTGTGCGTGTGTGCGTGTGTACGTGTGTACGTGTGTGCGTGTGTGTGTGTGTGTGTGCGTGTGTGCGTGTGTACGTGTGTGTGTGTGTGCGTGTGTGCGTGTGTGCGTGTGTGTGTGTGTACGTGTGTGTACGTGTGTACATGTGTGTGCGTGTGTGCGTGTGTGCGTGCGTGCGTGCGTGCGTGCGTGTGTGTTGGCCTATATGTGTGCAGGGCGTGTAAGTGTCTTTGTGCATATCTTTGTGCATGTGTGTCTTTCTGCATGCCTTTGTGCATGTGTGTGTGTGTGTCTTTCTACATGTATTTGTGCATGTGTGTGTGCATGTATGTGCATGCATTATGAAAACCACTTACAAACATGACACATCAAAATGAAGGTGCTGCTCTTAAGCCTCCTGCTCAAAGCCCCTATCTCCTCCTCCTGCTCCTCCTCCTGCTCAAAGCCCCTATCTCCTCCTCCTGCTCCTCAGACATAATGTGGCGGCCATGTTCTCACATTTCCCCCTAAAAATAAAACATCGTCGTCAGTGATGATGACATGCGGAGGCCTTTCGACAGATCGCGCTCCCGAGCGCCTGGTTATCAAATCCAGATGGAGAGGGAAATTCCTCTGGCACGCACCAACCACAGCCCATCCCATCCCAAACTTTTTAACTGGGTCAACTTTACATCATTCTTAAAAGGTCTTAAAACTCTTTCCCAATTGATCTGATCGACTCGACGAGTGCTTCGTTCAGCGTTTGCACTGCGTTGTGTGGTGAGGTAAACTGATCGTGAAAACGTTTTCACCTGCAGTCGATAGCCTACATCTCCATAGGCCTGAGGGAGAAGATACACAAGCTTAAATAATTACAGCTTTTCGCAGACAGTAAAATGCAGCACTTTCAAGTCTCTGTTGCGGATGGATTTTTGCACAGCTGTAAAGACAGTTGCCAACTTGCCACCACGCTGAACACAAAGCATTAGAGCCCCTTCTGGCAGTACTGGGGGAAGTAGTGACGAATCTGGAGTTGGCAATCAGCTGTGAGGAAAACATTCCAAACAAGCACATTAGCCTTTAGCACGGTTGTAGCATAATGAGTACTCTCTGTTTATCACCTCAGATGCTCTGTTTGTTTTTCTATCTGAAGCGTGTTATTTTGGAGCCGGTGGCTATGTTTTTGTGGCTATGTGCCTTAGAGGTAACCTTGTTGTTTCATATCAATGAGCACAAGCACCTGGTGGTAACTGATGGAGGAATTAAAAACTGGCGACGCCAACATGTCATTACCGCCACGGATGGAAATGCTGTTTCTCCACCCCCTCCTCCTCCTCCTCCTCCTCCTCCTCCTCCTCCTCCTGCACCCGAAGGCTGGGGGTTGTTCAGCCCCCAAGCCCTGCGTTTATCTGTCTTTGTCAGACCTCCGCTTGCGTTCGCTTAAGTATAGGAGCAGCAGCAGGTTACATCATTGTAGAACTTCCAATTCCAAGCCCGTGCTCATGTGGTGTTGAAGTCAGTGTGACGCACGTGGTGTTGAATGCACTCGCAAGCCACACTGAAGCCGAAGCCAAAACGCTCAGAAGGACTCTACATCGCACTTTTGCCTCGGAGGAGTGTGGCTGTGACTTGGAGATGGAGACTGAGGTCTTGGTTGGAGTTGGACCTGCTGACGCTAACTTTCCTTCTCTGACAGGCTTTGCTACTCTGCTTCATGCAGATGCGCTCTGTTTTGCCATGATCATATGGGGGTAATCAACCGTAGCTCGTGTGTGTGAGATCACAGCCCAACGCTCCTCGCTCACACACATTAGGCCACTGAATGCTCATTACACACACACACACACACATGCACATACACACACACAGCACAGACACACATACACACATACACAAACGATCAAACTGATGACCTCAGCTTACACACGTTGACCCTGTGGGAGAGTGTCTCTTTTCTCCGAGGGTCAGTTGCTGTTGACAGAAGCTGGACTCACAATGCGGCCTCTGCCTCTGACACACAGCAAGCAAGCGGTGCTGCTCTGCTGACCCCAGTGTCAATGCCTTCGAATAATAAGGGCACATTTCATCCCACAAACGTCACATCAGAAGACCAGGAGAGGCCAACGGTATGCACATTGGACCAGTGCCGCCCCCCTGTTGTAGAGGGTGATTCCATGACCACAACAATCACATAGTCGTCAACAGTGGATGTCTTGGGCGTTCAGTCTCACTCATATCATAGTGTGTGGCATTGGTGCGTGTGTCTCCTAAATAGCTCTTACACATGAACTTTATGGCACTTTATTTAACTTTATTTAACATTACTATTGTTGCACTACCTCCAGTCTTATTTATTATTTTGCTCATACTGGTACTATCTGTCTTGTTGTTCTGTTTTGTCTTGTTGTTCTATTTGTGATGATATAGCCTGCATGGAGAATACCAAATCAAATTCCTAGTATCTGTATACATGGGGAAATAAAGTTGAATTGAATTGAATTAAATTGGTGTGTATGAGTGTGTGCGGCATTGGTGTGTAGGTGTGTGTGTGCGGCAAGTGCTGTTGTGCAGGAATGACCATTTTATTTGAACAAGCTTTGATTTGTGTGTCTAATCGTTTTTTGGTCATAAAGTAATCTTTGCAACTGACATCTTTTTTGTTGTCTTAAGAGCTTAGACAATTGGACTGAACTAGTACTGAAGATTTCAGATAATCTCGTGTTGGCTAAATTGCAGTAATTTGTGGTAAAATGGAAAGCTTTTAAGCCCAAACTCTCTGTACCACTAAGTATGTGTTTAGGTCTGAACTTAGTCTGTTAAATAATGACGGGGTCATTAACTTGCCTTTCCAATTATTTGTCTGGCTGGGTATGATCACAGGTCTGTCCAATCAGAGTTGCGTCCTATCAGTACTCTTGTAAGATGCCTGTCTTAATGAGCGTTCTGTTTCATAGTCAATCTAACCAATCAGAGCTGTTTCCTGTCAGAGATCTGTCCAATCAGAATTGTATCCCACTATAGATCTGGACTGAGTTTCCCCAAAGTGTCGATGGTAGTCGATGAACGATGGTAGTTGTTCAACACGCTTATTGTAAACGCACCTCTGTTCCATTGAGGCTGTGTCATTTGTGACGTGTATTCAGTCACGGTTAGATATCAGTCCTGTTACCTCAGGCCAAATGAGGCCCTGCTCTAGAGCTGTCTCTGGGGATTCTTCATTGCACTTCACTCATTTTAACACTCATTAACTCACTTATTCAATGTATTCATGCAATCCTGCATAGATTTAACAATCTCAAAGGAGCGTGTGCTCTGTCCTGTCAGAAGTCTTCATTTCAATTGTGTCCAGTCCAAATCCACCCAAAATAGAGGACTATGTAGTCAAAGCTCTGTGTTGAACAGAGTGTGGCTCACCCAGATGATAAAAGCCCTTTTGTCACACAGACTCATCTGGCTTTGCTCGCCCCACTCCCCACCTCCTCCTCCTCTTCCTCCACCTCCTCCTCCTCCCTTCTCCACCAATTCCACAGCTGGACGAGCCATATCCGTCTGCCGTGGTGTGGGGAGCGCATCCCATATAATAGCATTGGCTCAGCCTACACAAACAGCCCTCCCTCAACCTCTCCTCATGACCTCTCTCTCTCTCTCTCACACACACACACACACACACACACACACACACACACACACACACACACACACACACACACACACACACAACACACACACACACACACACACACACACACACACACACACACACACACACACACACACACACACACACACCAACACCACGGCATTACTCCCTGCCGGTGTCAGAGGACCCCAAAAAAACAAGCAGGTGTGGACAGAGTGTCGGCAGCAGAACAAGAGGATTTTACACCCCCCACCACACACACACACACACACACACACACACACACACATACACACACACACACACACACACACACACACACACACACACACACACACTACCTTCCATTCCCATACCACCTTTCACGCCCCCACACACCCTGCTGGCTTCCTTTTCAGACCGCACCCACAGTCAGGAGGGAGGGGTGTCTGTTGTGTAGGGTAATTAGTGTGTGTGTTCACATGTGTGTCCGTTTGTGTGTGCTTGTATGGTGTGTGTGTGTGTGTGTGTGTATGCATGTGTGTATATGTAGATATTTTTTTTTCCTCTGTTTGAAGCACATGAAGAATAATGTTTACACAGCCCAGCTCTGGGCTGGGAGAAGAAACTTCATAGCCCTGTTGTGATCTAAAGCAGGAGAGCTGATAACCTGAAGCCCTGGGGTCACCTTTAACCCCATCCAAAGCTCCTCACGTTGGCTGGGACCCTCAGGGACGTGTGTGTGTGTGTGTGTGTGTGTGTGTGTGTGTGTGTGTGTGTGTGGATGGGTGGGTGTGTGTGTGTGTGTGTGTGTGTGTGGATGGGTGGGTCGGTGGGTGTGATGTGTCTGTGTTTATGGTGTGCTAAGCTTTAGCAGGACTGGGCTCACTAATCCTTTTTAAGTTTATATGTTTGTGTATGTGTGTGTGTGTGTGTGTGTGTGTGTGTGTGTGTGTGTGTGTGTGTGTGTGTGTGTGTGTGTGTGTGTGTGTTTGTGTGTGTGTGAGTGTGTGTGAGTGTGTGTGTGTGTGTGTGTGTGTGTGTGTGTGTGTGTGTGTGTGTGTGTGTGTGTGTGTGTGTGTGTGTGTGTGTGTGTTATAGCCAGGGGGCAGTGCTGAATGCACGTGTGGGACTGACAGGACACATGGCTTTGTTTAACGTCTTACAGCTGCTGGGTCTGTTGCACACTCATCCTCTGATTCCCCCTCTTTACTCTCTCTCTCTTCTCTCTTTCTCTTTACTCTCCTCTGTCCTACTTTTTCATCTTCCTTCGCTTTCCTTAACCCTCAATTCTCTCATCTTGAGTTGTAGTTGTTTTGTTTCCTTGTCTGTCCTCTCTTCTCTTCTCTTCTCTTCTCTTCCCTTCTTTTCTCTTCACTTCTCTCCATTCCTTGTGATTTGACAGGCTGTTTGGTTCACTGATGTTGTCTCTAAATAACCAGGGACGCTATAATGCCGTATTGTGAAATGTAATATAAAGTGACAAAGTGTTCCTGGCATTAGGTTTCAAAGCACAGACCAAGGGGATGAATGCCATTGGATATAAAGTTCAGTGAGCTTTCACTATCAGGGTGATGGCAGGGAACCAGAGAACAGCAGCGGTGATTCTCTATTGTGAAGAGCTTCACACTGATGTTAATGAAGGATAATAAAGATTTAAATTCACTCCGTCTCAGACAAAGAGGGACCATCAGGAGTGGAAATGCTCTGTATTTACATGAGCAAGAGAGCGTGGAGGGTGCATGAAAGTAGGTGTTTTCTTTGTGTTTGAGTGTGTGTGAATGGCGGGTGATGTGTGTGTGTGTTTCCTGCATGTATGTATGTGTGTGCGTTGACATTGATAGGTTGATGATAGGTCGGGTAAATGTGTGAGCTCTGACCACAGGAGGGTTTGTGGTCAGTGCGTGTGTGTGTGTGTGTGTGTGTGTGTGTTTAGGTGTGTGTGTGTGTGTGTGTGTTTGGGTGAGCCCATCTCTTTATCTAACTTTCCATAGTCATCCACATAAACAGCACAGCCAAAAACAGACAGGAATGTCACGTATATCCGTAAGCTGAAAACACCCAGATCAAACAATGTTGGTACATGTGTCCGTGTGCGTTTGGCTCTGTGCATAAACGTTTAGGTTCCTGTCATACATGTCTGTGTGCCGGTGTACGTATTTGTGTGTGTAGTAACTGGTCTTCTCCAAGCATGTGAGCATATGCTGTCTGTGTATATGTACATGTCACTCTTCTGAGTGTATGCATATATGTGTTTGCTCCGTTTATGTGTGTGTGTGTGTGTGTGTGTTTGCTGCCCTGTGTCTCGGGGGAGAAGGTGTGGCCACCCGTTAACATGACATCATGAGATGGTACACATTCTCCAGCCAAATCCCTGTGACCCTCTGTCATCAGCAAACAAAAAAACTCTTTTCTCTTCGCTCACTCTCTCTCTCTCTTTCTTTCTCTGTCCAGTCTAAGACTCCCTGCACTTTGTTGATGAGTTTCTCCCTTGGCCTTTTGTAGTTCCCCTGAGCCTCCCTCTCAGACCAAGGAGGTAATAGTAGGTAATAACTCTAATTAGGAGTGATTGCTCTTCTCAGAGGGATGGGGGGAGTGAGGGAGTGAGAGGGAGAGAGCATGAGAGAGAGAGCGAAAGAGAAAGAGAAAGAGAAAGAGAGAGAGAGAGTTTTTCTCTGTGGACAAACAGGGCCTGTTCTCTCTCTTCTCTGTCTGAAAAAAAAAGTGCTCCCCATCACTGGAAAGGCAGCCTAGCAACCACCCCCTAGCAACCGCCCCTCTCCATGTTGCTCGTTTTTCGCCCCTCAAAACACTGGCAAGGCAGAGCCTCTCAGTAGACACTCCCACCACCACAACACCCCTCCCCACACACACATCCACACACCCACCCCTCCCCACACACATCCACACACCCACCCCTCCCCACACACACATCCACACACCCACCCCTCTCTTTAGTCCTCTATGCGTTCGCCAGGCGGGATGCTGGGCTGTTTTGTGTGTGTGCGAGGGAGTAAGCGTACATACGCTCACAAAAGCGAAATAACCCGCCGCACACAAAACACACACCCAGTGTTGTCAATGATTTTATTGACTCAGGCGACAGAATGCTTCTCCAAAATGACCCCCCCTCCCCACATCCTTCAACTTCCTCCTCTTATAATGTCAACATCTAGCCCTTGAAAAGACACTAAGAGATGGGGGAGAAAAGAACTCATTCATTCAATGTGAAAAAAAAGGCTGAGATAGAGTCGTTTGGTGTTGTTTTTATTTTCCTCTTCAAACTGACGCTTTGCTTTGGGTTCTGTGTCGAGGCTCTCGAGGACACCACTGATGCTCTGCCATCCCTCACTGACCCCTGACCTCCGCGCTCCTCTCACGCGAACGCCTCTCCACCCGCCCTCCGGCTCCGGGTTCGTGGTGAGGTTTTGGGGTTTGGGGGGTGGATGGTGGATGATGGTGGTGGTGGTTGGGGGATAGCTGGAGCATCAGCGAACCATAGGGCTGAGAGGAGTGGAGCGGAGACGAGGGGAGAGGGGCGTCCTGTTTAACCAACATCTTTTCGCGGCCAAGGCCAGAACCAGGTTGCTTTGTTATGTAACAGATTACTGGTAATGAATGGGGCCCCCGGGCGCCCCCACTGTTCATAGCCCAGGTCTGAATGAGGAGGCCTGGCCTGCTACAGCTTACTGCTGCTGGGGATGTGTGGGCGGGAGAGGAGAGGGGAGGAGAGGATAGGAGAGGAGAGGGGAGGAAAGGAGAGGAAAGGGGAGGAAAGGAGAGGAGAAGAGAGGGGAGGAGAGGAAGAGGATAAGAGAGGAGAGAAGAGGAGAGGAGAAAATAAGAGAGGGGAGGAGAGGAGAGGATAAGAAGAGAGAGAAGAGAAGAGGATAAGAGAGGAGAGGAGAGGGGAGGGGAGGGGAGGGGAGGGGAGGGGAGGGGAGACTGGTACATTATTGGGGTGAGCTAATCCCTGGGGCAAACCCCTTCTCTTCTCCGTGCCGGTGCTCACATCTCCACTGCGTGCTCCATTCACCCTTAAACGCTGCGGCTGTACCCCAGGCAGAGAGGCTGAAAGAGGGGCAGCTCCTGTTTGCCGGCCCCCTGTTAGCCACGCAGGGTCCTGGGTGAGAGTTAAACCCCAAAGTGCAGGGGCAACTAGAGGCACCCCACTAGAGGTTCTGTCCCCCTCCCTCCCTTGGTTCTGCCCCCCCAAACCATCCCGTTCCAAAGCCACCCACACTTCCCAACGCAGGGCACCGTGCCAACAGCTTCTCAGTCTCTGTGAGGATGACATCATGGCTTGGCACAGAGGGGCCTGAGTATGGGAAAGAGGAATAATGAGGCTGGAATGGTCAGTGTGTGTGTGTGTGTGTGTGTGTGTGTGTGTGTGTGTGTGTGTGTGTGTGTGTGTGTGTGTGTTG